>NC_037682.1:17827130-17880754 GCF_003255815.1 Theropithecus gelada | reverse complement strand
CTGCAAGCTCCGCCTCCCGGGTTTATGCCATTCTCCTGCCTCAGCCTCCGAGTAGCTGGGACTACAGGCGCCCGCCACCACGCCCGGCTAGTTTTTTGTATTTTTAGTAGAGACGGGGTTTCACCATGTTAGCCAGGATGGTCTCGATCTCCTGACCTCGTGATCCACCCGCCTCGGCCTCCCAAAGTGCTGGGATTACAGGGTTGAGCCACCGCGCCCGGCCGCCTCAGCCTCTTTAATAGTTTATCCCTATGCTTTTTAAGAGAAGCAGTTGTATGTTTGAAGACCTGTCTGGGTGATGCTGGCTCAACAAGTAGGAGCTGACGTGACTGAGTACTGTACTCATGTGAGGACTGGGTATGGGGGCCCAAGCTGATTCTCCTCCCAGCACTTGAGACAAACAGATTTTTTGAATAAGGTCCCCTCATTGAGAAAATAAGATGGATATTTCAATTTCTTTTCTTTTCTTTTTTTTTTTGAGACGGAGTCTTGCTCTGTCATCCAGGCTGGAGTGCAGTGCCCTGACCCAGCTCACTGCAACCTCTGCCTCCTGGGTTCAAGCGATTCTCCTGCCTCAGCCTCCCGAGTAGCTGGGATTACAGGCATCCGCCACCAGGCCCGGCTAACTTTTGTATTTTTAGTAAACACGGGGTTTCACCATGTTGGGCAGGCTGGTCTCGAACTCCTGACTTCAAGTGATCTGCCCGCCTTGGCCTCCCAAAGTGCTGGGATTACAGGTGTGAGCTACGGTGCCAGTCTGAAATGGTTAATTTTATGTTATGTGAATATAACCTCAATAGAATTTTTAAAAATAAATTTTTAAAAAGGGCGATTTATTATACCTTGTCTTTCTTTCCTTTTTTTGTCTTTTCAGGTGGTGGCATTTTGGGAGCTGGTGGTGGTGGTGGAGGAGGAGGAGGAGGAGGTGGTGGTTCTATAATGGCAGTGGTAGGCACAGCACCTCGGGCCTGAACTGGTTGCAATGAAGGAGCAGTCACTCCAATTGGGACGGAACATTCTGCATAACTCATAATTGCAGGTGCTGCCGCTAGTCCAAGGTAATTTGACTGCAGGCTCATTCCTCTGGCCTGATGACCCATTCCTGCTGCTGGATGGCTAACTGGTATTGTCTGATGTCCAATTCCTGTTGCCTGGTTTCCAATCCCTGCTGCCTGGTGACCTAACACAGAAAACATAAAATTATACTATAAAAAGGACATCATGACAAGAACAGATGCAATGAAAAGAAAAGTGGGGATTAGATCACATAGAAAATGATTCCAGTATATTTTTTTCTAAAAAACATAGCCATATTTCCTAGTAGCAAAATATATTAATTTTGAATACCTTGGCATTAAACTACCTAAACATCAAAATCACCAATGTACATAAATATACAAAAGACAATCTGAAAGGATATGTGCTGAACGTTTTTTGTGTTTTTGAGACAGAGTTTTGCTCTGTCGCCCAGACTAGATGAAGTACAGCAGTGTGATCACAGCTCACTGCAGCCTCAACCTCCAGGGCTCAAGTGATCCTCTCACCTCAGTCTCCTGAGTAGCTGGGACTATAGGCGCGGACTATCACGCCTGGCTAATTTTTGTCTTTTTTGTAGACAGGCTTTTGCCATGTTGCCCAGGCTGGTCTCCAACTCCTGAGCTCAAGCAATCCACCATTCCCCCTGAAGTGCTGGGAATATAGGTGTGAGCCACTGTGCACCGCCAGCTAAACTGTTAAAAAGTGTGTGGTTTTTTTTTTTTGGTTGTTGTTTTTTAAGTAAGTAAAATAAATGCATACTGACAGTCTTTGCAATCAACAGTCTTTAACATTTCTTTAGTTTTTATGGCACCTAATGCTGAAAAGAAAAGAAACAATACATTGAGGAAAAACCATGCTCTAATCACAATTACCTGTAGCTATAGCTGACTGGCTATACAGAACTGGAGAACTGCCAATGGTAGCTGACCTCTGAACCACTGCAGTACTAATTTCTGTAGCTTTCCTCTTTATTCCTTTAGTGGAAGAAGAACTAGAGATGGTGGAATCAACTGAACTCTGAAACACAAACATTTGTAATCAGTGGCTGAAGGTCATGGTTAAGCATAGCCTGCTCCCACCTCCTTTTCTGAGACAGGCTCTCATTCTGTTGCACGAGCTGCAGAGGTGAGATCGTGACTCACTGCAGCCTCCTGGGCTTAAGCAATCCTCCTGCCTCGACCTCCCAAAGTGCTAGGATTATAGGCCTGAGCCACTGTGCCCGGCCTTTAAACATATGCTTCTAAAATAAAACATGGTGTCAATCATGCTGCAGTCCTCAAAATCATTCAGAATGCCAAAGGGCATTACTTACCTGGCTAGTTACAACTGTGGTTTGTGCTGAAGGTTTCAAAGGGGTATCCTCCTCTGTTCCTGGGGCAGGGGGCTCCTCACTTCCCTCATCCTCCATCTCTACCTCCTGGATCTCACCATCTTCCACAGGAGGAGGTGGTGGAGGAGGGGGTGGAGGTGATTCTGGAGGTGGAGGTGGGGGTGGTGGCATTTCCAAGGGTAATGGAGGTTGAAGCACAGGAACATTTGACTGAAGGAGGGTCCAGAATGGAGTAAGTGGCATGAGTGATGAAGAAGAAACTTGACCAGAAAAGGATTCTTTGCAAAGAGAACCTATGAAAACAGGTTAAGAGTCAGGGAAAAAGCAAGACAAAAACTCCCTGGCTTATATTCATAGAAATGTTCAACTGGTCAATAAGACAAACATTTGTAGGAACCTAGCGCAGTGTACAAAACAGTATAGAATCTGGTGTCAAACAGCAGGGAGTGGCTCCTTCCTTGAAAAAAATTTGGCCCACAGGCATCTATTCTATACTGACGTCGCTAAAATATTCAACAACTCAGTTCAAAAATGACTTCCATGGAAAGATAAATTTATGAACTTCATAGCACCTTCCCCATCTGTGTTATAATTGTCCTTTGGGTCCATATTTATGGATGAGAAGAAGAAGAATATTACATCAACTCAATGAGAAATGCAGTCATCTGAATCTGTAGTTTGAAGTTTTTTATTTCAAACACTCAAAAGCTTCAACATACACAAATAAAAGTAATAGTCTGGAGTCTATTTCAAAAGTGAAGGAGTGAGTGAATAATGTGCACCTGCAATAATTATTCCACATACTTTATTTTTTAGTGAGCTAGACAAAGTGAGTGAAGATGACCCAGAATATTCATTCAAAATACTTAGGAAAATTCTACCCATTGTGTTTAATTTGGGTTACTGAATTTTAAAAATCCATTTGCAAGGTGCTACTGTCAACTATATCATTCCTTCACACCTTTGCATATATTACATTCATTTGTGAAATCACAGAGACACAAGTTAGGGATGGCAATTTTTACTTTTGTGATGATAAAAGAGAAATTTAGGAAGATAAATCTTCAAAGTATATAACTCAGATTTTTTAAAACTGCAGAGGTTTTGAAATTGCTGTTGCTGAAGTCTACATTACGAAATTGCAGCTGAAAAGTTGCAGGATCAGCTTTCCTCAAACTTTGTAAAAGCCATCATTGATTACTGTCTTTTCTCTGCTGGGAAAACCTTTAAAGATTAGAAAAAATAGGATATACTTACTTGTAGCCTTCCCCAGCCCTCTTTATCGTCAATAGGGAAGTTTCACAATATATGGGACTATTAGATATATATCCCAGGAATGTTGAAGGGGATTTTCTCCCTAAAATCATAGAATTTAGGAGTAGAAGAGACATGAGAAATCATCTATTTCAACCTCCTCAGTTAAAGGTAATGAAACCCAGGCAGGAACTAACTTGCCCAAGATCATATCAATGTTAGTGGCCAGACCAGAGCTAGAACTCAAGTCTGTTTCCTCATCTGATACTTCCTGCTTTACTAAGATGTCCTGGTGAAATACCAGGAATCCAAGAGCTTTAGACATCTCAGTCAAAAAAAAAATCTCACTTCACCTGGAGTAGATACTCAGAAGGAGTCACCTGTTAAATTTCATGGTCAAAGTGGTAGATTAAATAAGGCTCAATTATGAAAGACTCTAGGGCAAGAAGGCCATTTACACTGCTTTGCTCAAAATACACACTGGCACTCAACAAGGTAAAACAAACAAAGCAACCATTTGGGTCTTGCTCTGTTGCCCAGGCTGGAGTATAGGTGGTGCGATTATAGCTCATTCTAACCTCAAATGCTTGCTTAAGCGATCTTCCTACCTCAGCCTCCTGAATTGCTAGGACTACAGGTGTGCATCACCACACCTGGCTAATTGTTAATTTTTTTTAAGAGACAGTCTCACTGTGTTGCCCAAGCTGGTCACAAATAGAGTAGTTTTACTTTTTATGGAACAGACAGACAATACATTGTGTAAAAGACTTTAACAACATCATTCCCACGTCTCCTTAATTATTTTAAGACTGCTGCTTACTGCTACTTTTGGAAAAGGACATTGAAAAACATTCACCAGGAACATTAAGGCAGTTTTCTGGCTAAATGACCTCAAATGACTCATTAAACTTTTGTATTTGGCCATATTTAATATTAATTTATGCATTAACTTTTAGACAAAGTCAAGTATGGCCAAGCAGTCTACCTTATATAATAGTACACAAGGACTACATCGGAACTAAGTTAATAAATGTTGAGGATTAATGTAATTATTAAGGATTAAACTTCCTTGTATTAAACTAATCACAACATATAGTAGGTAAATATAAGTTAAGATTTTCTCTATTTTCTTTTTTTTTTTAAAAGGCTAGTCAAATGAAGCAGCGGCAATGGAGAAGAAACAAAGTCTGTAACGTTGTGATCAATTAGTTGCAAACACCACTGCACTGGGACCAGTGAGATTTTCAAATATTGGTGGATGTCTCATCTAGAAGCATAATGCAATCAACATGTTTACAATGGTGACATACCGCTATGCAGAGGAACTCAAGGAAACACAGTCAGTTCAAGGTTAATAATGTGGTTTATGACTCCAACAAAGCTAATTAGAATTAACTAAACTCTGTGTAAATATGAGAGTAAACTAGACTTGATAAATTTAGCCACAAACAAGGAGCATTTTTAGAATACGTGAATCCAATGCTTTTTTCCCTTTTTTTTTTTATGACAGAGTCTCACTCTGTAGCCCATGCCGGAGTGCAGTGGCGCAATCTTGGCTCACCTCCCACGTACAAGGCAACCTCTACCTCCCAGGTTCAAGCGATTCTCCTACCTCAGCCTCCCAAGTAGCTGGGATTACAGGCCCATACCATCACACTCGACTAATTTTTTGTATTTTTAGTAAGAGAGGGGGTTTCTCCATGTTGGCCAGGCTGGTCTCAAACTCCTGACCTCAAGTGATCCGTGTGCCTTGGCCTCCCAAAGTTCTGGGATTACAGATGTGAGCCACCGCACCAGGCCTCTGCTTTTGTGTTTCATAAGCACTTCAAATTCTCATGTACAATGTGTCTCCCTCAAACTTTGTTATGAGGTCTGCACATTACCCGTCTCACATGAAAATAAATAATAAAAATACTTGAATCTCCAAACTAAGTTTATTCAAAACATAAAAGCTGTGTCATAGTAATGACAATTATCTCCTTTACCTTAGGAAGACCATCAGAAAATTCTAGTTTGAATACACACGGAAGTCGTATTACAATGATGCTTCTCCTTGCTTTTAAATTTAACCTAGTTGGTATTTTTGCTGTTTAAGAGAATATTTAAGTCTGAAGCCCAAGCAGAGATTAAAATGGTATACACGGCTTTTTTTGTTTTTTGAGACGGACTCTTACTCTTGTTGCCCAGGTTGGAGCGCAATGGTGCGATATTGGCCCACCACAACCTCCACAGCCTGGGTTCAAGCGATTCTCCTGCCTCTGCCTCCCGAGTAGCTAGGATTACAGGCATGCCACCATACCTGGCTAATTTTGTATTTTTAGTAGAGACAGGGTTTCTACATGTTGGTCAGGCTGGTCTTGAACTCCCGACCTCAGGTGATCCTCCTGCCTCAGCCTCCTAAAATGCTGGGATTACAAGCATGAGCCACCATGCTCGGCCTAAGCAGCTTTTATTACATGCTAAAAGATTTAAAAGCTACAAGCTTAAAACTGAATATGTTATGAGCATACAAATTCTTCATTTTTTTTTTCTTTTAAAGACAGAGTCTCACTCTGTTGCCCAGGCTGGAGTGCAGAGGTGCAATCTGAGTTCACTGTAATCTCTGCCTCCTGGGTTCAAGTGATTCTCCTGCATCAGCCTCCCGAGTAGCTGGGATTACAGGCACCTGCCACCACACCTGGCTAATTTTTGTATTTTTAGTAGAGACGGGGGTCACCATGTTGGCTGGTCTCAAACTCCTGACCTCAAGTGATCCGTGCACATTGGCCTCCCAAAGTGCTGGCATTACAGCCGTGAGCCACTGTGTCTGGCCAAAATTAATTTTTTAAAGCTCCCATTTTTCCTTTTTCTTTTGGAGACAGGATCTCACTTTGTTGTTCAAGCTACAGTGCAATGGTGTGAATATAGCTCACTACAGCTTCAACCTACCAGGCTCAAGTGATCCTTCCCACCTCAGCCTTCCAAGTAGCTAGGACCACCACCAAGCTAGGCGAATATTTTGCAAAGATGGGGTCTTGCCATGTTGCCCAGGGTGGTTTTGAATTCCTGAGCTCAAGTGATCCTCCTGCCTCAAACTCCCAAAGTGCTGGAATTACAGGCATGAGTCACTGCACCTAAGAACCTTGTTTCTCTAGGCGTTTTTTTTCTTTTTAGATAAGAGTTGTGCTCTGTCACCCAGGCTGGAATGCAATGGCGTGATCTTGGCTCACTGCAACCTTCGCCTCACAGGTTCAAGTGATTCTCGTGCCTCAGCCTCCCTAGTAGCTGGGATTACAGGCGCCTGCCACCACGCCCAGTTAATTTTTGTACTTTTAGTAGAGACAGGGTTTCACCATGTTGCCCAGGCTGGTCTTGAACTCCTGACCTCAGGTGATTCACCTGCCTGAGCCTCCCAAAGTACCGGGATTACAGGCATGAGCCACTGCACCCGGCCTAGGCATCTTTATTTCTATGTATAGAAAGCCTTCCTTAATTTTCCCCCAAATAGAAATTATTGTTTAGTATTTTGAATGAAGAGCTCAGTTTAGCAATTTAAAGCAAGAAATTATACAAATTGTTCCATAGAGATTAAAAAGAAAAAGCAGCTAAACTTCACCTAAGTGACATAAGCCCAATATAATAGATAGATACATTGGATATCTTGAACCCAACTCATCTTTAGAACCCACTCCATCTTTAAAATCATAATGTTAAATTCAAACACTGAAACAATAAATAATGATTAAAAATGACTTAGAAAAATAAATAGAACATTGAAACTTCCTTGGCTTCTCACAGTGTAATTTTGCACTCCTTCCCCGACTTTATTTTTGAGACAGGGTCTTGCTCTCTGTCGCTCAGGCTGGAGTGCAGTGGTTCAATTATGGCTCACTACAGCCTCTAAATCCTGGGCTTGAGCAATCTTCCCACCTCAACCTCCCAAATAGCTGGCACTACAGGCGTGGGCCACTAACTATACCTGGCTAACTTTTAAAACAATTTTTTAAAGAGACAGGGCATTGCTGTGTTTTGCTTTTTCTCTTCTTTAAAAGACAGCTGGTTTTAACCACCACTGAGTTGATTAAGAGCTCTCTTTATTAGGCTTAGAACTGTTGATTATTGCTCTTAAATCTCACAGACCTTAGTGTAAGATTTGGATTTTACTTAGATCAAGTTTATCCTGCAATTCTAGGGGTTCTCAATAAAGAGAGGCTGAAGAATATAATCTGTTTTACCAGTGGCTTTTTCCTACACTACAACTAGTTCTGTTTTAATTAAATAGGAATGGCTCAAGAGCCTCCTTTTACCAGACAGCATCAACTATGTGTGTCATAAAAGGAGAAAACAGCTTAATACTAATCCCAAGTGTTCACAGAACACTCAAAATTGGTAACAGTGGCATTTTCAACTGTGGAACACAGAAGGGACATTGACAGTGGTCAGGAGTGGAGCCACCTATCCAGAACCATGATCAAGCCTCTTCAGTTCATTAACTACTAAAAAGCAAACGAAAAGAACCAATATATTATTAGACATGTCTATCACTGCTACCAAAAGAGAGGAAAAATATTCAAAAGAAAATCTCTTCATGTAAAAGAGAAGGAAAATGCCCCATAAGTTGAAAAAATGCACTTCTAAAACGTGAAGTAGAATAAAATCGGCCTTTTGCTATGTTCTAAAATTATCACTGCAGTTGTATGTGACCTGCTGACGATTCCTAGGCTATTTAAGAAGTTAACAACATCATCTGGCACACAACCAGTTTCATTTGGTACATTACTAGTGCTTTTCTACTATGATCAGGGAGCCAGCAGAGTACAAGCATCAACTTGGATAAGTATCAGACAAAATAATTCAGCTCCTAACTCTGTTATTGACAAATTTCACTTTTTCAAATTTTCAAAGATCTACTATTATTATAGACTCTTGCCTTCATATGCCATCAGTTTAACAAATAGCTACCAATTCTTAAGATTAAAAGGTAGAAGTTTCTTTACACACCGGAAAATTTTTAAAAACTAAAAACAAAAAAGGTAAAGGTTAATTGAAGTCTTAAGTATGCTTCATTATTCACTTATATTTGTCATTCCAGGAAGAGATTGAAAGGGGGAAAAATTGCTTCTTTAATAATGTGGCAGTCAAGTTGAGGCTCTTCTGAAGAGCTATCAGATCCTTAAAGGAACTGAGGAGCATGAAAGCCTATCCTTTAAAAAACTAAATTCTTCTAAGAGTACCTTAAAAATGGAATGATCCATCCTATTGTCAATTGTTTTAGACCAGAGAAGATTGCTTGTGATTTTTAATGATCAACTATTTTGCTTCTCTGAAACAAGCACTAATGGCATTTCTTTATATCATTTTGATTTGTACCAACCATCCTTTTTGTAAGATTAATGGAGGTGAGAAATGAGGCTGCAATATGAACAGACTAAGTGTTGTATAGAAATGTAGAACAAATCTCAGCATGCCACATATATTGATAGTTTATCTAGTTCTTTAGCACTAATTAGCATTCCTATTTTTGGAGACCCACAGTTTAGTCAGGGGCATGATAGAATGGTTATAAAACAATCTTTTAAAATCAAAATCTATTGGCTTATCTTTTCATTTTGGGGCATAGTTTTATACATGATAACAACAGTATGTTGATTTCCAACCATAATAACTCATGCATTCCTTGTTTTAGTTCACATCACTATTCTCAATCAGAAGCTTACATTATTATGACATAAAATCTGTTCTTTTAATGATGTAAATTAGTAAGATTTTTCTTCTAAAGTCATTTCTGTGCAATTAGTACAAGGTAAATTGTCCCACCTGTGGAAGTTTCAGAGGATTCTGTAGAATTTGAATCAGTGCCAGTTTTGTCTTTCAAGGTCTGTTTGGCAAGAGTCTCATCTCTACTTTCTTGTGCTTGGCTTTCTTCTTCTTCCTCTTCACCATCTGGAAACTCCCACTGAGACTCGCCCGACTGTTCGTTTACATAGAAATACCGTCTATGATCCCTAAATTACAAGAAAGAAAACACATGTTTTAAAACCCATTCTCCTACAAAGACACTTCCATTTGGTCCTGTCCCAGGACAGCAGTCTGCTCTCACAGGGACGAACCTCTTAATGGACTGCTATTCACAAAGGCAACAAAGAGCTTTGACAACTGAGAATGGAGAACCAAGGATAATTCAAAGCTATTTGCACTGCCAGCAACTCTGTGAATACAGCCCTGAACCCTCTCACTCCAACAGATGAGACTTAGAAAACATTTTTCTCTTTTTTTGTTATTTGCCAATGCATAACAGGGTTTCAAGTTTCATTAATGAAGGGACTCAATCGCCTAGAACACTAATTTCCCTTCCAAAGAAGAGAACAACGAAGTTTGTGAAAGGTGACTCTTCCCCTCTTGGACCGTGGAATTCACATTTCATATTCTTGATATCAAACACAGTGAAAGCTAAAGAGAGGGAGAGGATCTGGGAGCTGAAAAATAAAAGAGCAAAGATTTCAAATAACGAAAAAAAAATCAAGAAAAGCCAAATATATAAAGAAATGTTTTCATCTGACCTGCTGGCAGAGGATAGTAATCTTGTTCTTCATTCACATCTTCAGCCACGAAGTTTTCCTTAACTTCACCGAGGTTAATCAGGAGTAGTTGCTTCCAGAGGTCCTGTAAAGCGCACAGAGCTCTCGCATGCGCTTAACCCCCAAGCCCGCCCTACTCCGTGCAACACTCTGGAGAGTAAAAACCAGCTTTGTCCATATCTTGGGAAAAAATCCGTTACATGGTACACTTTAAACACTGCTTTTGTTTCTCCAATGTGTGGCTGGCCAAACTTTGTGCTTGCGGTGCTTTGCCTGCCCAGCACCGCTAACTGCAGCTGCTCTCAGTCTCCAGACAGGCTGTCATGTCGTCAGATGGTGGTGATCACAAATCATGTCTGAGATGTCAAAGGTGAAAGGTGAAAAGGGGAGAAGAGTGCGTACCTGTCCCAGTGGCAGGACCAGCCTTTAGGAGTGGCGTTTATTTCATACTGTTTTAGTTGTTCTGCTGCATCCTGAAGTTTTCGTTTAAGGTAGTTTCCATTAAGAGCCCCTTCCCGCCAGTCTGCAATTCGAGTCTAGAATAAACAGACAAGTAAGTTAAAGACTTAATATTGTATGTCAGGAGACACAGGCAAAGGGGATATAAGCCTTCTGCTCCAAGACTATATCCCTATGCTCTGGCAGGAGAGTAGACTGGAGAGGAAAATAAACCCCATCTTCATCTCATAAAATAATCTTAAGGCCAGGCGCAGTGGCTCATGCCTGTAATCCCAGCACTTTGGGAGGCCAAAGCAGGTGGATCACCTGAGGTCAGGAGTTCAAGACCAGCCTGGGCAACATGGTGAGACCCTGTCTCTACTAAAAATACCAAAATTAACTGGGTGTGGTGGCAGGCGCCTGTAATCCCAGCTACACAGGAGGCTGAGGCAGGAGAATCACTGGAACCTGGGAGGCGGAGGTTGTGATGAGCCAAGATTCAAGATTGTGCCATTGCACTCCAGTCTGGGTGACAAGAGCGAAACTCCATCTCAAAAAAAAAAAAAAAATCTTAAGTACACGACAGAGTTCTGAAAAAATGAAATTGGGCTCTAGGATATTTTTTACACCACCAACTCTCCAGTATGTGTGAAAATGAGTAGTAGTTTTGTCTTCCCCTTTGGATTTATTAAGATTGGTTTCCCCAGTAGTTTTACTTTTTTTGGGAAGATAGTTCACTTATTCCAGTACTGTTAGTAATCAGTTAAGGGTTCAGTTTTGTTTTTTTTTTTTTCTTTTGAGATGGACTCAGATTCTGGCTCTGTCACCCAGGCTAGAGTACAGTGGAGCGATCTCTGCTCGTAACCTCCACCTCCTGGGTTCAAGCCCTTCTCCTGCCTCAGCCTCCCGAGTAGCTGGGATTACAGGCATGTGCCACCAAGCCCGGCTGATTTTGTATTTTTAGTAGAGGTGGAGTTTCACCATGTTGGTCAGGTTGATCTCGAACTCCTGCCCTAGGTGATCCACCTGCCTCGGCCTCCCAAAGTGCTGGGATTACAGGTATGAGCCACCGTGCCTGGCCAAGGGAAGGGTTCAGTTCTTAAGGAAATTAGTCAGCTTCCTACAGCAGCTCCTTACCTAATCCTGCCCTGCCATTTTGTAAAGTATGTAAGTTACAAACAGGATTCAACTTTTCTTTTTAAACAGACTGATAATGCTTTAACACTTACAAAGTACCTTCAACATTACGTGGCCTCATCTGACCATCAGAATTTAATTTTAATTTGTGAGAAAAAAATCTATTTACTGTGCTTTGGTTAATACAGTTTTATTTCTTGGATTGTTGGCTCAAATATGCTTCAAGGCTAAAAATTTAAATTTAGGCTTAAAATGTAAGCAAGACAGAGTTGTAACACATACAGCATTTCATTCACTTACTGTTTACGCCAAAAAAAACTTACCTCAGTCTGTAAGAGCAGCACATGAAAGTTGGAGATGGATTGTCTATTTATGCCTAGAAATTCAAATTTGCTTGTCAGGGTATTTGCCAGTTCTCCAATCTGAAACTACAATGCAGAAAAGAAGAAAAGTAAAACTAGAATCTGTAACATTTTCTGTATTATGTACAATCCTTCATTTATTCTTATAGACATCAGAAATATAGGTCTGCCTATAAACAGCCTTCCCTCAACAGCTGTATTTAGTTATCCAGAATATAAAATTCTAATTTATAGTAACATCATACACATAACAAAGTGACAAATAATGACAGGAATCAAATACCATATCTACATAATCAATGCATTTTAAAAATTATTCAAAACAATTATTTTGTTTTAGACAAAGGTCTTGCTATTGCCCAGGGTGCTCCTGAACTCCTGGTCTCAAGTCAGCCTCCTGCCTCAGTCTCCAAAAGTGCTGAGATTACAGATGTGAGCCACTGTGCCCAGCCCATCATAATGCATTCTAATACAACATGGAATTCAATAGTTGCAAATGGAAAACTCAAAGAGTAGAATTAGAATGGTGGTTGCCAGGTGCTGGAGACAGGTGGATATGGGGAGATGTTGGTCAAAGAATATAAACTTTCAGTTATAAAATACATTTTGGGGCCGGGTGTGGTGGCTCACACTTGTAATCCCAGCACTTTGGGAGGCTGAGGCAGGCAGATCACAAGGTCAAGAGATAGAGACCATTCTCGCCAACATGGTAAAACGCCATCTCTACTAAAAATACAAAAATGAGGTGGCCATGGTGGTGCACACCTGTAGTCCCAGCTACTTGGAAGGCTGAGGCAGGAGAATCACTTGAACCCGGGAGGTGGAGGTTGCAGTGAGCCAAGACTGTGCCACTGCAATCCAGCCTGGCGACAGAGCGAGACTCTGCCTCAAAAAAAAAAAAAAAATAAATAAATAAAATAAAATAAAATAAATTTGGAAATCTAAAGCACAGCACGGTGACTACAGTTAACGATACCTGAAATTTGTTAAGAGTATAGATCTTATGTGTTATCCCCACATACACACACAAGACAACTCTCCAAGGTAAGGTGATATGTAAGTTAATTTACCTTGTTTGTGATAATCATATCGTAATATACATATATAACAAATTATGACATAGTACATGCAAGATATATGTATAGTCAATTATAGCTCAACAAAGCTGGAAAAAATAGATCCTGAATGATATAAATACCAATATTGTCAAATTGCCATTTATCCATTAATTGCTTATATTAGCCACCTGCTGAAGCCCGAAACAAAATTAATTATCCCAGTCCCTTCTACTTGGTTGTTCCCTAACTAGTAATTGGATACTCTTTCAAGTCAAAATAACATGTTAAGTGGTTTTTCCAACAGACCACCCTTAAATAGCCAATACTTATTTGGTTCAACTCTCTCATGAGATTAGGTTAGAAATGCAATTCAAACTAAATTTGCCTTTGTGTAAAGACCTGTATTGCACACCGGAATTAAATCTGTGACTTTTCTCCCAAACTAGAGAAGCCTATAAGCTACTGCTTCTCAAACAGAGGCTTAATTTGAAGAAAGCAATTAAGCAGTTAGGATGTTAGATAATTTCTCAGTATCAAGTTAGCCTTGTAACTAATTATTTCAGGCTTAAATATGATCTTTTCTTTTTTTTTTTTTTTTTGAGACGGAGTCTCGCTCTGTCACCCAGGCTGGAGTACAGTGGCGCGATCTCTGCTCACTGCAAGCTCCGCCTCCCGGGTTCACGCCATTCTCCTGCCTCAGCCTCCCGAGTAGCTGGGACTACAGGCGCCGCCACCTCGCCCGGCCAATTTTTTTGTATTTTAAGTAGAGACGGGGTTTCACCGTGTTAGCCAGGATGGTCTCGATCTCCTGACCTCGTGATCCGCCCGTCTCAGCCTCCCAAAGTGCTGGGATTACAGGCTTGAGCCACCGCGCCCGGCTAAATATGATCTTTTCATCTAACCAAGTAAACAATTTAGGTTTGGAAACATTACTATTACTTTTACTACTTAACAGCAGTTTAATAATAACTGGCATTAAAAAAAAAAAATTGGGCCGGGTGCAGTGGTTCACACCTGTAATCCCAGCACTTTGGGAGGCCAAAGCGGGTGGATCACAAGGTCAAGATTTCGAGACCAGCCTGGCCAACATGGTGAAATGCCGTCTCTACTAAAAATACAAAAACTTGCCAGGTGTGGTGGTGTAATCTCAGCTACTTAGGAGGCTGAGGCAGAAGAACTGCTTGAACCTGGGAGGCAGAGGATGCAGTGAGCCAAGATCAGGCCACTGCACTCCAGCCTGGGTGGCAGAGCAAGACTCCGCCTTAGGGGGGGAAAAAAAAAAAAGGAAAAAAAAAAAAATTGGCGGGTCGGGCGCAGTGGCTCACGCCTGTAATCACAGCACTTTGGCAGGCCAACGTTGGCGGATCACGGAGCCAGGAGTTCGAGACCAGCCTGGCCAACATGGTGAAACCCCGTCTCTACGAAAAATACAAAAATTAGCTGGGAGTGGTGGTGCACGCCTGTAATCTCAGCTACTGGGGAGGCTGAGGCAGGAGAATAGCTTGAACCCAGGAGGCAGAAGTTGCAGTGAGCCGAGATCGTGCCACTGCACTCCAGCCTGGGTGACAGAGCTAGACTTCATCTCAAAATAATGATAATAATAATAATAATGATAAAAATTTGTCAAGTTGCATCAAGTAATATACATACTTTCAAATCCTGTTCTTCTTCTACTTTTGGTGTTGTTTGTACTTTTATTTTCTCTGGAGATTCTTCTACTTCCACCTCTTTATCTGAATTCTCATCTGTTTTTTCTGAATTTTCAGCACCAATTGCTGTAAAAGAAAACATGTAAAATTAAACCAAAGTACCAATACTTATAGAGCACTATATACATCTTTCCCCATAGCAGATATCTGCAAATGATTATTAAGTTCTTTCTCTCTTGCCTGTTTTACTTACTTGTTAAAACTCTTCAAACTTGTCAGCCTACTGTCTTTATAACCCAAAAACAATTCAGGGCCGGGCGCAGTGGCTCACGCCTGTAATCCCACCACTTTGGCATTTGGAGGTGGGCAGATTACAAGGTCAGGAGATCGAGACCATCCTGGCTAACACAGTTGAACCCTGTCTCTACTAAAAATACAAAAAATTAGCCGGACGTGGTGGCACGTGCCTGTAGAATTGCTTGAACCTGAGAGGCGGAGGTTGCAGTGAGCCGAGATTGTGCCACTGCACTCCAGCCTGGGAGACAGAATAAGACTCCATCTCAAAAAATAAATAAATAAAATAAAAATCCTTTATAATCAACTTTCTTAAAATACATCTATAAGTAAAATTTACTTTAGTCTATCAAATTACCCTGAAGTTTCTGCCTTCCCCTTCTCCTTAACACCTTTTCTAATTTCTCTTCCAGAATACCACTGCTTCAATTACTTACAATAGCTAGACAGCAAACCTGGGATATGTAAGAATTCTTTAACAAGTTGCAGGGTAAGGTGCTCAAAAGAGCAACATTATTAGCATTATAATTTCTTTTGGAGACAGACAGGGTCTCATTCTGTCGCCCAGGCTGGAGTGCAGTGGCATGATCTCAGCTCACTGCAGACTTGACCTCCTAGGCTCAACGGATCCTCCCACCTCAGCCTCCCAAGCAGCTGAGACTACAGGCAGGTGCCACCATGTCCAGCCAGTTTTTGTATTTTTAGTAGAGACGGGGTTTCACCATGTTGCCCAGGCTGGTCCCGAACTCTTGGTCTTATGCAATCTGCCTGCCTCAGCCTCCCAATGTGCTGGGATTATAGGCGTGAACCACTGCATCCAGGCTGCATCATTATTATTAGTATTTTTTTGAGATGGAGTTTTGCTCTTGTTGCCCAGGCTGGAGTACAGTGGCATGATCTCAGCTCACTGCAACCTCTACCTCCCAGTTTCAAGTGATTCTCCAGACTCAGCCTCCCAAGTAACTGGGATTACAAGCATGCACCACCAAGCCTGGCTAATTTTGTATTTTTAGTAGAGAGAGGGTTTCACCATGTTAATCAGGCTAGTCTCGAACTCCTGACCGGTGACCGGCCCAGCTAGGTCTCTGAAAGTAGTGGCATTAGAGGCATTAGCCACCACGCCCGGCCTGCATCATTTTCAAACCATCTGGTAATTTCCTTCCTAAACTGGTGAAGATCTACAGACATCTATATGGAACCCACCTATTTAGTTGGTGCTGATGTCTACTGGTAATGGGAATCTCCAAAAGAGAAGAGGTCTACCAACTTAAACAGAGCACACAATATGAACTCTTTTATCTTTGCTTCGTAACACCTGCATACCCAAACTAATTCACACAGTCTAAATGACTGCCAGATAGGCCAGGCGCGGTGGCTCACGCCTGTAATCCCAACACTTTGGGAGGCTGAGGCGGGCGGATCACAAGGTCAGGAGATCAAGACCATCCTGGTTAACACGGTGAAACCCCATCTCTGCCAAAAACACAAAAAATTAGCTGGGCATGGTGGTGGGTGCCTGTAGCCCAAGCGACTTGGGAGGCTGAAGCAGGAGAATGGCATGAGCCCAGGAGGCGGAGGTTGCAGTGAGCCGAGATCGTGTCACTGTACTCCATCCTGGTGACAGAGCAAGACTCTGTCTCAAAAAATAAAAATAAATAAATAAATAAATGAAATAAATGACTGCCAGTTTAAAAAGCCAAAAATGACCAGGCACGGTGCCTCACGCCTGTAATCCCAGCACTTTGGGAGACCAAGGCAGGTGGATCACCTGAGGTCAGTTCAAGACCAGCTTGGCCAACGTGGTGAAACCCTGTCTCTACTAAAAAATACAACAAATTAGCTGGGTGTGGTGCTGGGCACCTGTAATACCCCAGCTACTCAGGAGGCCAAGGCAGGAGAATCACTTGAACCTGGGAGGTGGAGGTTGCAGTGAGCTGAGATTATACCACTGCAGTCCAGCCTGGGCAATAAGAGCAAAACTCCATCTAGAAAATAATAATAAAAAAAGCCCAAAATACCTCAAATGTGAGAGCTGTGACTTTGGTTAATCCTTCATCTTCAGGATTAGAAGTAAAAATGTGACTTTAAATGGCTTTTAATATTCTAAACTTTTTTTTTTTTTTTTTTTTTTTTGAGATGGAATCTTTGTTGCCCAGGCTGGAGAACAGTGGCGCTATCTCGGCTCACTGCAACCTCAACATCCTGGGTTCAAGCAATTCTCCTGCCTCAGCCTTCCAAGTAGCTGGGGCTTCAGGTGTTTGCCACCATGCCCAGTTGTTTTGTTTTTGTTTTTTTTTTTTTTTTTTTTTTAGTAGAGACAGGGTTTTGCCATGTTGGCCAGGCTGGTCTCAAACTCCTGGCCTTAAGTGATCTGTCCACCTCAGCCTCCCAAGCTGCTGGGATTACAGGTGTGAGGCACAGTACCTGGCTTTGTTTTTTTGAGGCATGGTCTTACTCTGTCGCCCAGGTGGGAGTATACTGGTGTGATCACAGTTCATTGCAGTCTTGACCTCCTCCAGTCTCATTTTTTGTTCTTCAGCAGAGACAAAGTCTTGCTATGTTGCCCAGTTTGGTCTCGAACTCCTGGACTCAAGTAATCCTCCTGCCTCAGCCTCCCAAAATGCTGGGATTAAAGATATGAGCCATTGCATCCAGCCTAAAACTTTTTATTAAGTCCTTAACCTTATAATAGCCTAGCTCTCCTTTTACCTGATCATTAATATTCCCTCTTTATTATCAAATTGTCTGAAACAAAATCTTCCCACTAATTCTATTAATTAATTTTTTTTTTTTTAAGATGGAGTCTCGCTCTGTTGCCCAGGCTGGAGTGCAGTGGCGCAATCTCCGTTCACTGCAAGCTCCGCCTCCCGGGTTCACGCCATTCTCCTGCCTCAGCCTCCCGAGTAGCTGGGACTACAGGCACCCACCACCACACCCGGCTAACGTTTTTGTATTTTTAGTAGAGACAGGGTTTCACCATGTTAGCCAGGATGGTCTCTATCTCCTGACCTCGTGATCCACCCGCCTTGGCCTCCCAAAGTGCTGGGATTACAGGCGTGAGCCACCATGCCCGGCCCCATTTATTAATTTTTAATGCCATTGTGTATTAAAAGTCTTCTATCTGGTGGCAGGTCCAAGAATTTAACAATTTTAAGGATGGCTAAAGACTAGAATGTTTTGGAGGGCAAGTACACAGGCTGTATGAAATTAGAATGCACATATCCCTTTGACCTAGCAATTTACCACTAGGAATCTTTACTGTTGTGAACTAAAATGTACATAAAATACATTCACCAGGATGTTACCACAGTATTATTTATTGTGAAACAGCATAACAAATGCATATAATATAAAGAATAAAATCAGCTCAGTGAGGTGGCACAAGCCTATAATTCCAGTACTTTGGGAGGGTGAGGGAAGAGCATCACTTGGGCCCACGAATTCAAAGCTGCATTATGATTATGTCAACTATATTCGGCCTGAGTGACAGAGTAAAATCCTGTCTCCTTTTTTTTTTTGAGATGGGAGTTTTGCTCTTGTTGCCCAGGCTGGAGTGCAATGGCGCGATCTCGGTTCACCACAACCTCCGCCTTCTGGGTTCAAGCGATTCTCCTGCCTCAGCCTCCCGAGTAGCTGGGATTACAGGCATGCACCACCAGGCCCGGCTAGTTTTGTATTTTGTTTGTTTGTTTGTTTAGTAGAGACAGGGTTTCTCCAGGTTGGTCAGGCTGGTCTCAAACCCCCAGCCCCAGGTGATCTGCCCGCCTCAGTCTCCCAAAGTGCTTGGATTATAGGCGTGAGCCACGCCAAAATCCTGTCTCTTAAAAGAAACAAAAATTCAAGTAAATAGGTCAGGCATGGTGTCTCACGCCTGTAATCCCAGCACCTTGGGAGGCAGAGACAGGTGGATCACCTGAGGTCAGGAGTTCAAGATCAGCCTGGCCAACACGGTGAAACCCCTTCTCTACTAAAAATACAAAAATTAGCTGGGCATGGTGGCACGCGCCTGTAATCCCAGCTACTCGGGAGGCTGAGATAGGAGAATTGCTTGCACCCAGGAGGTGGAGGTTGCAGTGAGCCACGATTGTGACACTGCAGTCCAGCCTGGGTGACAGAGTGAGACTCCGTCTAAAAAAAAAAAAAAAAAGTATAACATGGCTTATTAAAATATCAAAATATTAATATGTTACTATTGAGTCTTCCCAGGCTTCTCTGCCATCACAGCCACACCAGACATGACCTCTACCCTCATGGTGTCAGTCATTACATTCCTTTAGCTTCCTCATGGACAGATCTTTGAGCACAATATACATATATATTTATATTTTTTTTTCCTGAGACAGAGTCTCACTCTGTCGCCTAGGCTGAAGTGCAGTGGCACAAACTCTGCTCACTGCAACTTCCGCCTCCTGGGTTCAGGTGATTCTCCTGTGTCAGTCTCCCAAGTAGCTGTGATTACAGGCGAGCACCACCAGGTCCAGATAATTTTGTATTTTTAGTAGAGATGGGGTTTCACCATGTTGGCCAGGCTGGTCTCAAAATCCTGACCTCAAGTTATTTGCCTGCCTTGGCCTCCCAAAGTGCTGGGATTACAGGTGTGAACCAGCCAAAGCACAATATTTTTGCTTATTCCTGCATTTATATACATAGAATATTAACATATGCATTCTTCCTTGGCTTTTTTTGTTCAACATAACTGTTTTTCACTCCTTTTTTTTGAGACAGAGTCTTGCTCTATCACCCAGGCTGGAGTGCCGTGGCACAATCTCGGCTCACTGCAAGCTCCGCCTCCTGGGTGCAAGCCATTCTCCTGCCTCAGCCTCCTGAGTAGCTGGACTACAGGCACCTGCCACCACACCCAGCTAATTTTCTGTACTTTTAGTAGAGACGGGATTTCACTGTGTTAGCCAGGATGGTCTTGATCTCCTGACCTTATGATCTGCCTGCCTCGGCCTCCCAAAGTGTTGAGATTACAGGCGTGAGCCACTGCACCCAGCCACCATTTTTTTTTTCTTTTTGAGACGGAGTCTCATTCTATTGCCCAGGCTGGAGTGTGGTGGCGCCATCTCGGCTCACCACAACCTCCGCCTCCCCAGTTCAAGTGATTCTCCTACCTCAGTCTCCCAAGTAGCTGGGATTACAGGCATGTGCCACCACGCTCAGCCTATTTTGTAGTTTTGGTAGAGACAGAGTCTCACCATGTCTCACCATATTGGACAGGCTGGTCTTGAACTCCTGACCTCAGGTGATCCACCTACCATGGCCTCCCAAAGTGCTGGGATTACAGGCGTGAGTCACCACAAGCCAGTCTTTTTTTTGTTTTTCTTTTGAGGCAGGGTCTTGCTCTGTCACCCAGGATGGAGTATAGTGGTGTAACCATAGCTCACTGCAGCCTCAAACTCCTGGGTTCAAGCTATTTTCCTCCCTCAACATCATGAGTACTGGGATTATATGCGTGTGCCATCACACTGGCTAATTTTTAAAAAACATTTTAGAGATGGTGTCTTGCTATATTGTCCAGGCTGGTCTTGACTCCTGGCCTCAAATGATCTTCCTGCTTTGCCCTCCGAAAGTAAATATTATTGTTTCTATGATTAAGCCACATGGATGCACATAACTACGGTACGTTCCTTTTGTCCTTTAGTAGTCCTTTCTAAGAATATACCACAAGGCTGGGCACGGTGGCTCACGCCTATAATCCCAGCACTTCGGGAGGCCAAGTGGGGTGGATCACAAGGTCAGGAGTTCCAGAAGAGTCTGGCCAAGATGGTGAAACCCCATCTCTACTAAAAATACAAAAATCAGCCAGGCGTGTGTAATCCCAGCTACTAGGGAGGCTGAGGCTGGAGAATCGCTTGAACTTGGAGGGTGGAGGCTGCAGTGAGCCGAGATCATGCCACTGCACTCCAGTCTGGGTGACAGAGTAAGACTCCGTCTCAAAAAAATACAAAAAATTAAAAAAAATAAAGAATGCACCACAATTTATCTATGATACCTCTGATGGACATCTGAGTGCCCTATAGGGGTTTTTTTCATAGTACAAATGCAACAATTTTTTTTAGTGAAACATGGACACAATTTAAATGTCCATCAATAGTGGGCAGAGTTAAATACACATATCTACACCACTCAGTTTTAACCAATGAACGACAATTTTTAAGGCACGTTGTTAAGTGAAAACTGTATGTTGCCTAACAATCTATATGCTCTCATATATGGTAAAATATACATATATACACATAAACACACTCATACATACCTAACTGTAAACATATATAAAGAACATTGTCTGGAAGGATACATGTATATAAAGGACAGAGAAAATAGCCCGGTGCAGTAGCTCACACCTGTAATCCCATTGCTCTGGGAGGCCAAGGTGGGCAGATCACCTGAGGTCAGGAGTTTGAGACCAGCCTGGCCAACATGGTGAAACCCCATCTCTATTAACAACACAAAAACTAGCTGGGCATGGTAGTATGTGTCTGTAATCCCAGCTACTTGAGAGGCTGAGGCAGAGAATTGCTTGACCCCGGGAGGTGGAGGTTGCAGTAAGCAAGAGATCGTACCACTGCACTCCGGGCTGGGGGACAGAGCAAGACTCGTCTCCAGAAAAAAAAGGACCACAGGGGTAGGGAGTGAGAATAATGAAAAGATAAAGAGGATTTACAGATTTTTCCTTTATGTTCTTCCGCACTGCCAACTGAAAAGAAAAAATTCAGGCTAGGGGTGGTGGCTCATGCCTGTAATCCCAGCACCTTGGGAGACCAAGGTGGGCAGGTCACCTGAGGTCAGGAGTTCGAGACCAGCCTTGCCAACAAGGCGAAACCCCATCTCTACTGAAAAATACAAAAATTAGCCGGGCATAGTGGCAGGCGGCTGTAATCCCAGCTACTCAGGGGGCTGAGGCAGCAGAATCACTTGAACCCAGGAGGCAGAGGTTGCAGTGAGCCAGGACTGCACCATTGCACTCCAGCCTGGGCAACAAGAGTGAAACTCTGTCTCAAAAAATATAAATAAAAAGGAAAAAAATTCAAACAAGGATGTCTGCGTTTATTTATCACCGTTTTTTGTTTTTGGTTGTTTCTTTTTTTAAAAAAAAAAGAAATAGGGGTCTTGCTATGTTGCCCAGCTAGCCTGGGACTCCTAGGATCCAGGGATCCTTCTGCCTCAGCTTCCTGTGACACAGCATTGGGCTGTTTTTGAACCATGATCCATAAAAGTATTTTCTTCTAGGTGTACTCAACTAAGGTTTGGGGTCCTTATCTTACTGCTAACTTTCCACTACAGAATTAGGTCCACAGCTGAAAGCGGTGGCTCACACCTGTAATCTCAGCACTTTGAGAGGTCGGCAGATCAACTGAGATCAGGAGCTCGAGACCAGCCTGGCCAACATGACGAAACTCCGTCTCTACTAAAAATACAAAAAATAGCCAGGCGCGGTGGCAGGCACCTATAATCCAGCTACTCAGGAGGCTGAGGTAAGAGAATTGCTTGAATCTGGGAGGCAGAGGTTGCAGTGAGCCAAGATCACGCCTTTGTACTCCAGCCTGGGCGACAGAGCGAGACCTCTGTCTCAAAAAGGGAAAAAAAAAAAAAAGAATGAATTAGGGTCAAATGAAGATTAAAATATTAGCTTTATCCACGGATTTCTGAAAATAGATTAAAAAATGCAGCAGGATCTCTTATCATGAATGAAGGGTAAGGTCCTCATTACCCTAAGGACCAACTTGGGTCCTCACGACACAATCAAACTCTCTACTCACCCACACAGAGGCTGGGCAATGTAGACAAGAGAGAAGAAATGGGACTGGGTTCTGAATACACCACCACCCAGTGGATGTCAGCCTCTCAGGTTCTCACTCCTCTACTAGAAAATAGATCTGGAAAAGGTAGAGAAGTGGATGGAAGCTTCCTTCCCAGCACTTCTCCCAAAGAGTAAAAGTACAATCTCCTGTTTTGCTGAAGAGGAAACAAAAAAAGGAAGAGTTTCCTTCCCCTCTACATCTTTCAACTCTAAAGTTTAATGCGAAGCACAAATTACCAGTTTCTCCATTTTCTGGAGTATCTCGTCCAGTTTTACTAGAACTCCTGCTGGTAGATTCTGGACTGGTAGCTCGAACAAACATCTTCCATTTTCCTCTTTTAGACATAAGCCTACGCATTCCATCTTGAGATGCTGGCTGGCTGATATCAGAACGTGGACTAGACCCTGACACACTACCATCTCCTTCCTCCAAGGCTCGCAACTCTGCCTACAAAGAACATGACAATTAAGTTAGTTATCTGCTTATTAATATGTCTAATCAGAATAATAGCCATGACTATGTTGTTCAAATTTAAATCCTTTGAGAACGGAAAGCATTTTTTTTGGAGACAGGATCTCCCTGTTGCCCAGGTTGGAGTGCAGTGGCATGATCATGGCTCACTGCAGCTTCAACCTCCTCTGCTCAAGCAATCCTCCCACCTCACCCTTCCAAGTAGCTGGGACTACAGGCACATGTCATTACACGTGTTTTTTTTTTTTTTTTCCCTTATAAGAAATGGTATCTGGATATGCTGCTCACATTGGTCTCAATTTCTGGGCTCAAGTGATCTCCTGCTCAGCCTCTCAAAGTCCTGGGATTATAGGCATGAGCCACTGCACTCGGCCTACTCACTCTATTTTTATTTTTTAATTTTGCCAATTTTTTTGTGGGTACATAGTAAGTGTATATATTTATGGGATACATGAGATGTTTTGACACAGGTATGCCATGTGAAATATGAAATAAGCACATTATGGAGAATGGAAAAACCATCCCCTCAAGCATTTATCCTTCGAGTTACAAATAATCCAACTCCATTCTTTAAAGTTATTTTAAAATATACAGTTATTATTGACTACAGTCAACCTACTGTGCTATCAAATAGTAGGTCTTATTCATTCTTTCTATTTTTTTCTGGTACCCATTTGTATAAGTCTGAGCAATGTCAAGACTCTTGATTATCGACTACCTGTTGCGGGAGTCAGGGACCTCGAACAGAGGGACTGGCTGGAGCCTTGGCAGAGGAACATAAATTGTGAAGATTTCATTTTAATATGGACATCTATCAGTTCCCAAATAATACTTTTATAATTTCTTATGCCTGTCTTACTTTAATCTCTTAATTCTGTTATCTTCTTAAATTGAGGACATATGTTGCCTCAGGACCACTGTGATAACTGTGTTAACTGTACACATTGATTGTAAAACATGTGTGTTTGAACAACATGAAATCAGTGCACCTTGAAAAAGAACAGAGTAACAGTGATTTTTAGGGAACAAGGGAAGACAATCGTAAGGTCTGACTGCGTGTGGGGTCAGGCAAAAACAGCCATATTTTTCTTCTTGCAGAGAGCCTATAAACAGATGTGCGAGTAGGGAAGATATTGCAAAATTCTTTTCCTAGCAAGGAATATTAATATTAATACCATGGGGGAGGAATGCATTCCTGGGGGGAGGTCTATAAACTGCCGCTCTGGGAATGTTTGTCCTATGCGGTTGAGATAAGGACTGAGATACACCCTGGTCTCCTGCAGTACCTTCAGGCTTATTAGGGTGGGGAAAAACCCAGCCCTGGTAAATTTGTGGTCAGACAGGTTCTCTGCTCTCCAACACTGTTTTCTGTTAACATGTTTATCAAGACAATACATGCACCGCTGAACACAGACCCTTATCAGTAGGTCTCCTTTTTGCCCTCGAAGCATGTGATCTACTCCCTGTTCTTATACCCTCTCCCCCCTTTTGAAACCCTTAATAAAAAACTTGCTGGTTTGAGGCTCAGGTGGGCATCACGGTCCTACTGATATGTGATGTCACCCCCGGCGGCCCAGCTGTAAAATTCCTCTCTTTGTACTCTTTCTCTTTATTTCTCAGAAGGCTGACACTTACGGAAAATAGAAAGAACCTATGTTGAAATACTGGGGGCGAGTTCCCCCGATAACCCAAAAGCATCATCAAGGACCAAAAAACCTACAACTCTGTAGTTTAAAGTTTTTGCTGCATAACTTTCAACATACCTACATGATGGGATAAGAAAAACAAAATCCCAATAATGGTTGTAAGTCAAGCACAATGATCCCTGTAGAGTAGTACTGAGGAAAAAACATACTACAAGTAACTTTCAAAAGCTTACTTTTTTCCTTTCCAAAACTAGCTCCAGTTCAAGGGTATCTTGTTCCTCTTCCTCCTCGCTTTCTCCAGATTGGACAACACTGCAAAGATCCTCCTGAGAAGGGTCTTCTATATTGTCCAACATAATTTCCTGTGGCTTTACTATTGTTGTTGCTTCTTCTACTGTTGTACTTGTTTCTTTTACTTCTGTATCTGGCTCTTCTTTACAAATTACTTTTCTTCTCCATCTCTCTTCTTCTTCTTTTATTCCCTCAGGCAATAAAGGAGCAAGTAGCGATGCTGCCACCCCTTTCTTCTCCTCCTCACTATTTGAGAGAGCCTGAATTCCTTCATTTACTTCCTATAGAGAACAAAATAATTTAGTTTCATGTAATTCTGAAACAAATCTCACCTGCACACACATTCAATTGTTCATATTAACTGTTTTCAGTAGCTGAATACCCAAAGTAAACCCCCCCCTTTTTATTTTTGAGATGGAATCTTGCACTGTCACCTGGGCTGGAGTGCAGTGGCATACTCTTGGCTCACTGCAACCTCTGCCTGCTGGGTTCAAGCTATTCTCCTGCCTTAGCCTCCCGAGTAGCTGGGATTACAGGCACCCACCACCACGCCCAGCTAATTTTTTGTATTTTTAGTAGAGACGGCGTTTCACCATGTTGGCCAGCCTGGTCTTGAACTAATGACCTTGTGATTCGCCCACCTCAGCCTCCCAAAGCGCTGGGATTACAGGCGTGAGCCACCACGCCCGGCCAAAACCACTTACTCCCAACAGGTGAGTATATATTTATACCATTACATTATTACTTTAGACAGACACTGATTGAATTAGAGCCTAGTTCTAGGTAGGATTCAAATATATCCTCTCTGCTATTCTCAGAATGTCAAAAGATAGACTAGTAGTAAGCAGAGGTATTTAAGATCAGTATCTTGTCAGCTCATAACATGACTGGGTAAATGTTTTTTTTTTTTTTTTGAGACGGAGTCTCGCTCTGTCGCCCAGGCTGGAGTGCAGTGGCACAATATCGGCTCACTGCAAGCTCCGCCTTCCGGGTTCACGCCATTCTCCTGCCTCAGCCTCCCGAGTAGCTGGGACTACAAGCACCCGCCACCGCGCCCTGCTAATTTTTTCTATTTTTAGTAGAGATGGGGTTTCACCATGGTCTCAATCTCCTGACCTTGTGATCCGCCCGCCTTGGCCTCCCAAAGCGCTGGGATTACAGGCATGAGCCACCGCGCCCGGCCTTTTTTTTTTTTTTGAGACGGAGTCTCGCTCTGTCACCCAGGCTGGAGTGCAGTGGCACAATCTCGGCTCACTGCAAGCTCTGCCTCCCGGGTTTACGCCATTCTCCTGCCTCAGCCTCCCGAGTAGCTGGGACTATAGGCACCCGCCACCTTGCCTGGCTAGTTTTTTGTATTTTTTAGTAGAGATGGGGTTTCACCGTGTTAGCTAGGATGGTCTCGATCTCCTGACCTCGTGATCCGCCCGTCTCGGCCTCCCAAAGTGCTGGGATTACAGGCTTGAGCCACCGCGCCTGGCCGACTGGGTAAATCTTTACCTTCTTCTGTATGATGAGAATTTTGTTTTGAGACAGTCTCACTCTGTTGCGCAGAAATGCAGTTTCATGATCTCAAGTCACTGCAACCTCTGCCTCCCAGGTTCCGGCGACTCCCAGCCTCTCAGACTCCCAAGTAGCTAAGATTACAGGGATGCACAGCCACATCCAGCTAATTTTTGTTTATGTTTCTGTTTTTGAGATGGACTCTTGTTCTTGTTGCCCAGGCTGGAATGCACAGCATGATGTTGGCTCACTGCAACTTCCGCCTCCCCGGTTCAAGCAATTTCGCTGCCTCAGCCTCCCGAGCAGCTGGGATTACAGGCGAGAGCCACCAAGCCTGCCTAATTTTTTTTTTGTATTTTTAGTAGACACGGGGTTTTACCATGTTAGCCAGGCTGGTCTCGAACTCCTGCCTTCCAGTGACCCGCCCACCGTGGCCTCCCAAAGTGCTGGGATTACAGGCGTGAGCCATCACACCAGGTCCAATTTTTGTATTTTTAGTAGAGACAGGGTTTTACCAGGTTGGCCAGGTTGGTCTCGAACTCCTGACCTCAGGTGATCTGCCCACCTCAGCCTCCCAAAGTGCTGGGATTACAGGCATAAGCCACCATGCCCGGCCTGATAAGAAAATTAGTAAGTATGCCATGAAGGTGATTTAGACTAAAGTGAACAATTCCTGGGCCGAGCGCAGTGGCTCATGCCTGTAATCCCAGCACTTTGGAAGGCCAAGGCAGAAGCATCACTTGAGCTCAGAGTTTGAGACCTGTCTGGCCAACATGGTGACACCTCATCTCTAAAAAAAAAAAAAAAGTCAGGCATGGTGCTGCACACCTGTAGTCCCAGCTACTCAGGAGGCTGAGGCAGGACTGCTTGAGCTCAGGAGAGTAAATCTGCAGTGAGCCATGATCATGCCACCATACTCCAGCCTAGGGCACAGAGTCAGATCCTGTCTTAAAAATAAGTAAATAGAAAGGGCAGTGGCTTGAGCCTGTAATCCCAGCACTTTGGGAGTCTGAGGCAGGTGGATCACTTGAGGTCAGGAGTTCAAGAGCAGCCTGACCAACTGGGGAAACCTCATCTCTACTAAAAAAAGTAGAAAAATTAGTCAGGCGCTGTGCCGGGCACCTGTAATCCAAGCTACTCAGGAGGTTGAGGCAGAATTGCTTGAAACTGGGAGGTGGAGGATGCAATGAGCTGAAATCACGCCACTCCCCTCCAGCCTGTGTAACCAAGCAAGACACTGTCTCAAAATTTAAAAAAAATTAAAATTATAATATATTTTGAGGCAAAAAAGTCTTTAAAATTGAAGATAAATTGGAATTCAATATATACTCCCTAAGGAATACCACTTACTTTTCTTACTAATTAGGCTATAGAAATGCTCAAGTTTCACTAATATAGTATATCCGTTACCGAAAAATCCAAAATCTGAAACTGAGCACTGGACATGACGATCAAAGGAAATGCTCATTGGAGCATCTTAGATTTCACATTTTCAGATTAAGAATATGCAACTGGTAAGTATAATGCAAATATTTCAGAATTCAAAAAAATCCAAAATCTAAATTATCTCCGATCCCAGGCATTTCAATTAAGAAATACTCAACCTGTAGTAGTTTTCAATTTAAAGTAGTTATCTTTTTATTTTTAAAATGTCTTATATATGGAATCCCAAAAATAATAGAATGATTCTACGTGAAGTCCCTGACTGGACCGCTGCTCCCGCGTCCTTTGCAATGATCCAAGAGGCCTCTGTGATACCCTAAAGCTCTCAAAGAAAAAGTGAAGTGGGCTGGGTGCAGTGGCTCACGCCTGTAATCTCAGCACATTGGGAGGCCGAGGCAGGCAGATTACCTGAGGTCAGGAGTTCGAGACCAGCCTGACCAACATGGTGAAACCCTGTCTCTAATAAAAACACAAAAATTAGCCAAGGATGGTGGCAGGCGCCTGTAATCTCAGCTACTCAGAAGGCTGAGGCAGGATAATCGCTTCTTAAGCCCGAGAGGCGGAGGTTGCAGTGAGCCGAGATGGAACTTGGCACTCGGCCTGGGCGACAGAGCGAGACTCCGTATCAAAAAATAAAATAAAATGCCAGGTGCAGTGGCTCAAGCCCGAAATCCCAGCACTTTGGGAGGCCAAGGTGGGCGGATCACGAGGTCAGGAGATCAAGACTATCCTGGCTAACACGGTGAAACCCCGTTTCTACTAAAAATACAAAAAAATTAGCCAGGTATGGTGGTGGGTGCCTGCAGTCCCAGCAACTCAGAAGGCTGAGGCAGCAGAATGGGGTGAACTCGGGAGGCAGAGCTTGCAGTCAGCCGAGATCACACCACTGCACTTCAGCCTGGGTGACAGGGCAAGACTCTGTCTCAAAAAAAAAAAAAAGAAAACAGAAAAGAAAAAGTGAACTGAGTAACTGCTATAAAGGCTACATAATACGCAGAAACAAAGTGAAACAAAGTGAAAGCTTATGAAACTTATCCTATTTCACATGTATGACACAAAATATTAAGAGAAGGCTTCCATTCCTGTGCTCAGAGTAATGATTATTAGATCTGAAAATAAACAAATAAGTTTCAATACTGACCTTTTTAACTTCTCGCTTGGCTATGACTGGTCCACTTTTACTACTGGAAACAGAAATCGTTTTCTCCTTAGAATATATGTCTGTATTTACCACAAAACTAGTTTCAGCACCTGGCACAGAACTAAAAAAATATATACTTAGCAAGAGAAATATAAGACACATACTAACAGCAAAAGATAAGACTTCAATTTCCTTCTAGGCAATTTCATTTTAAAATTAATTCTTACCTGGGCTGGTAATGCTGTAATCCCTGTACCTGGGTGGCAAGATACTGGGGTAACTCCCAAGTCACTTCATTTGTTTGTGTATTCCAATAGTAATAACATCCTGTGTTCTCATCCCAGACTTCCTGCCAATCTCCCATCTCAATTCCGACTAGAAGAAAATAAAACAAATTTTAAGCACAAATCCCCCTACAATTCTGGCTTACATATAAGCTCAAAAGCCACAATCACCTAACAGTTTCTCAAAACTTTGCACTGTTAACATTTTGGGCAGACAGGTCTTTGTTGTGTGGGCCAATCCTATGTGCAGGCCAGCACCCCTGGCCTCCGCCCACCAGAAACAGCAGCACTCCCGTCCACCCTGCCTCCTACATTGTGACAATAAAAAATATTAACAGACATTGTCAAATATCCCCTAGGGGCACCCCCCAACACCGGTTGAGAACCACTGGCCTAACACCAAGAATTATTTTCTTAATACCTACCATTTAAGAGTCACCTTTGAACACAGGTTTTTTTTTTTTTTTTTTTAAAAGTTTGGCTGGATGCAGTGGCTTAGGCCTGTAATCCCAGCATTTGGGAGGCCAAGGTAGGCAGATCACCTAAGGTGAGGAGTTTGAGACCAGCCTGACCAACATGGAGAAACCCTGTCTCTACTAAAAATACAAAATTTAACTGGGCATGGTGGTGCATGCCTGTAATCCCAGCTACTCGGGAGGCTGAGGCAGGAGAATCACTTGAACTGGGGAGGCAGAGGCTGTGATGAGCCAAGATCGCACCACTGCACTCCAGCCTGGGCAACAAGAGCAAGACTCCGTCTCTAAATAAATAAACAAACAGAAAAAAGCAGTTTGCTGGTCCAAAAATTTACCTAAAATACTTTGAATATCATGGCTTTTCTTATTTATCCGGCAAGGATAAGGAATTACTTTTTAAAAGATAAAAATTACATCCTGCCAGGCGCGGTGGCTCACGCCTGTAATCCCAGCACTTTGGGAGGCCGAGGCAGGTGGATCACCTGAGGTCGGGAGTTCAAGACCAGCCTGACCAACACAGAGAAACCCCGTCTCTACTAAAAATACAAAATTAGCTGGGGTGGTGGCACATGCCTGTAATCCCAGCTACTCGGGAGGCTGAGGCAGGAGAATCGCTTGAACCCGGGAGGCAGAGGTTGCAGTGAGCCGAGATCGCGCCATTGCACTCCAGCCTGGGCAAAAAGAGTGAAATTCTGTCTCAAAAAAAAAAAAAAAAAGAAAAATTACATCCTACAAGTTTTCAGAGCTGACTATCCTACCTACCATCTTCGACATGCTTTATTTAAAAAGACAGAGGTTGGGCGTGGTGGCTCAAACCTGTAATCCCAGCACTTTGGGAGACCGAGGTGGGTGGATCACCCAAGATCAGGAGTTTGAGACCAACTTTGCCAACATGGTGAAACTCCGTCTCTACTAAAAATACAAAACATCTGCTGGGTGTAGTGGTACGTGCCTGTAATCCCAGCTACTCGGGAGACTGAGGCAGAAGAATCACTTGAACCTGGGAGGCGGAGGTTGCAGTGAGCCAAGATTGCATCACTGCACTCCAGCCTGGGTAACAACGGTGAAACTCAGTCTCAAAAAAAAATAAAATAAAATAAAATAAAAGAATCCTAAAGTCTAAAGTTAAAGCCTCTGGGCTTTCATCTTTAGAAAACTGAATGCCAGCCGGGAGCGGTGGCTCACACCTGTAATCCAAGGACTTTGGGAGGCCGAGGCAGGCTCATTTCCTGAGCTAAGGAGTTCGAGACCAGCCTGGGCAACATGGTGAAACCCCATCGGTACTAAAATACAAAAGAGAAATTAGCCAGGCGTGGCAGCATGCGCCTGTGGTCCCAGCTACTCAGGAGGCTGAGGGAGGAGAATTGCTTGAACCCGAGAGGCGGAGGTTGGAGTGAGCCGAGATCGCGCCACTGCACACCAGCCAGGGTGACATGCGAGACTCCATCTCAAAAAAAAAAAAAAAAAAACAAAAACGAACAGAAAAGTGAATGCCTAGAATCCCTTTAAGGATTTTACTTTTCTTTTAAAATCAAAGGATCAAGTTTACCTCCTGCCAGTGAACACTGAGTATCATATTGCCATCCAGATGTTTGGGTGGAGTCTGTTCCATTTGAAGTAGAAGAAAGGGTAGATGTTGCTACTTCCTTTGGCTCTGGTCGAGGTGGAGTTGGAGGTGGAGCAGAAGCTCCTACAGGAGCTGCAGGCTGAGGAGCTGTTATGGCATCAATCTCCTTCAGTATGAAAAGAGTAACAAATGCAGTAATTGTATCAAAAACAAGAAACTTAAGGAAATGGCAATCCCTTTTTAAAAATTCTACACATGATGAGCTGGGCACAGTGGCTCATACCTATAGTTCCTGTACTTTGGGAGGCTGAGACAGATGGATCACTTGAGGTCAGGAATTTGAGACCAGGCTGGTCAACATGGTGAAACCCCACCTCTACTAAAAATACAAAAGTTAGGCTGGGCACAGTGGCTCATGCCTGTAATCCCAGTACTCTGGGAGGCCAAGGCAGGCGGATCACTGGAGGCCAGAAGTTCAAAACCAGCCTGGCCAATATGGTGAAAAGTTGTCTCTACTAAAAATACAAAAATTAGCCGGACGTGCTGGTGGGCACCTGTAATCCCAGCTACTCAGGAGGCTGAGGCACGAGATTCACTTGAATCTGGGAGGCGGGGATTGCAGTGAGCTGAGATCTCACTACGGCATTCCAACCTGGGTGAAAGAGCAAGACTCCGTCTCAAAAACAAACAAACAAACAAAAAGCAAAAAAAAGAATAGAATTATTATTGGGCATGGTGGCACATGCCTGTAATCCCAGCTACTCAAGAGGCTCAGGTGGGAGAATCACTTGAATCTGGGTAGCAGAGGTTGCATTGGGCCAACATCATGCCATCACATTTCAGCCTGGGAGACAGTATGACCCTGTCTCGAGGGAGGAAAAAAAAAAAATTCTAGACACTCATTCTAAGCTTCTCAAATCAAAACCCTCATCTTCCAATTATACAAGCTCCCCAATCTCTTCCAATCTGCCTTTTTTCTCTTTGAAACCTTTACAAAAAGAAAAGAGAGGTGGTGGCTCACGCCTGTAATCCCAACACTTTGGGAGGCCGAGATGGGTGGATCACCCGAGGTCAGGAGTTCGAGATCAGCCTGGCCAACATGGTGAAACCCCGTCTCTACCAAAAATACAAACATTAGCTGGGTGTGGCGGCACATACCTGTAGCCCTAGCTGCTCGGGGACACATACCTGTAGCCTCAGCTATTTGAACCCGGGAGACGGAGGTTGCAGTGAGGCAAGATTGTGCCGCTTGCACTTAAGCCTGGGCAACAGAGTGAGATTCCATCTCAAGAAAAAAAAAAAAAAAAGGAGAGACAGCGAGGTGTGCTCACACCTATAATCCCAGCACTTTGGAAGGCCGAGGTGGGAGGATCGCTTGACCCCAGGAGTTCAAGACCAGCCTGAGCAACACAACAAGATCCCATCTCTTTTAAAACTAAACAAAACAAAAAAAGAGAGAGGGATTGGGAGAAATGCAAGAAGAGAGTGTTGGAGGGAGAGGGAGAAAGGAGGAGGAAGACACTGAATTGACAAGTATGCTGACCACTTAAGATCCAGGTCCCAAAGTAGCTTCAATAACTAAAACTCCAAACAAAAGCACCACTAACCGCCAGGAAGTTGGCCAATGTACTATCAATATCAGTCGACTGGTTTCCATTTGTCTCTTTGGATTGTGCTGGTTTTTCGGAAACATCATTGTCATCGTCATCACTGTCAGCATAAGCACCAAGTAAGCACAGACCGCCTAGAAACAAAAAGGAAAACAGTATTTGTAACAACAATGGCAATATGTCCTAAGAAGTATCTAAATGGAAGTATGACATGGTTTTTTAAATTTACTTACAGATTAGAACATAACCCCAAAACTAATAATCACTGAACTACCACAGAAGAATAAATTACGTCATATGCTTAAAGCTAATAAAAATTGATCTATAGACCACGTGCGGTGGCTCATGCCTGTAATCCCAGCACTTTGGGAGGCCGAGGCGGGTGGACCATGAGGTCAGGTGTTTGAGACCAGCCTGGGCAACACAGTGAAACCCTGTCTCTACTAAAAATACAAAAAATTAGCCGGGCATGGTGGCGTGCGCCTGTAGTCCCAGCTACTGAGGCAGGGCAGGAGAAATGCTTGAACCCGGGAGGCAGAAGTTGCAGTGAGCCAAGATCACGCCACTGCACTCCACCCTGGGCAACAGAGCAAGACTCCGTCTCCAAAAAAAAAAAAAAAAAAATTGATCTGGGCTGGGCATGGTGGCTCACACCTGTAATCCCAGCATTTTGGGAGGCCAAAGTGGGCGGATCATGAGGTCAGGAGATAGAGACTATCCTGGCTAACACGGTGAAGCCCCGTCTCTACTAAAAATACAAAATTAGCCGGGTGTGGTGGCACATGCCTGTAATTCCAGCTACTTAGGAGGCTGAGGCAGGAAAATTGCCTGAACTCGGGAGGCAGAGGTTGCGGTAAGCTAAGATCGCGCCATCGCACTCCAGCCTGGGCAACAAGAGTGAAAACCCATGTCAAAAAAATATAAATAAACAAAATAAAAAATAAAAAAAATGTTGATCTGAGCCAGGCAACACAGCTTATGTCTACAGTCCCAACTTCTTGAGGAAGATCTGAGGTAGGAAGATGATTTGAGCCCAGAATCCAAGACCAGCCTCGAAAACACAGTGAGACCTTGTCTCTCCCCAAAAAACAAAAACAAAAAAAACAAAAAAAAAAAAGAAGAGGAAAAAGAACAAAATATTAGCTGAGCATATGGCTGAGGTGCAAGGATAGCTTGAGCCCAGGAAGTTGAGGCTGCATTAAGCCAAAACATCTCCACTGTACTCCAGCCAGGGTGACAAAGTGAGACTGACCATGTCTCCAAAAAAAAAACCAAGAAAATTAATCTGCATAGTTATTTCAATCAATTATTCAATCTCACTCTCTTTCCAAATAGTACCTAGTATATCCTGATTTTAAAATTTGGTGATTAAAGTGTTTACCTCAAACTAAACCAATTACAGTGTAGCAGCTGAAACAAAGACTTTCAAAAACAAAACAATAAAGAAACAAAGACTTTCAAAGTTAAAAAACAAAGCTTTTAATCAATGATTATTCCTTAAACAGGAAGTGACAGGAATTAAAAATGGGACTCAACATGGCTAAGACCAACGATCAATGTCTTCCTCAAATTTAAGTGGTATCAGGTATGGCCTCTGTAATGCTGCTATGCCATTTCCTTTTGGATCACCTGTGGCTACTCCAAGATTACAATTAAGTAAGCATACATACCTCTCTCTATGTATTATAAATACATAAAATGTTAAATTCTAGCTAGATTTTTCCAGCTATTAAATTGCACAGTGCTGACACATTCTATGCTCTCACTAAAAAGTTAGTAAATGAAGAGATTTATCAGAAAGTTAAATCTAGTTTTCTGTGTCATACATCCCATACATAAACTCAAAGGTCACCTAAAAGTAAACATAAATTGTTCCATTAATCATGTAAGAGTTCCTATTTAGTGCCTTAGTATTATAATTCCTATCTTTGTTTCTTTCTGTATGTAGGTAAGTCTTTTTTTTTGTTTGTTATACTTTAAGTTCTAGGGTACATGTGCACAAGGTGCAGGTTTGTTACATATGTATACATGTACCATGTTGGTTTGCTGCATGCATTAACTCATCATTTACATTAGGTATTTCTCCTATGGCTATCCCTCCCTCCTCTCCCCACCCTACGACAGGCCCTGGTGTGTGATGTTCCCCACCTTGTGTCCAAATGTTCTCATTGTTCAATTCCCACCTATAAGTGAGAATATGTGCTGTTTGGTTTTCTGTCCTTGCGACAGATTGCTCAGAGTGATGGTTTCCAGCTTTATCCATGTCCCTACAAAGGACACGAAGTCATCCTTTTTTACGGCTGCATAGTATTCCATGGTGTATATGTGCCACATTTTCTTAATCCAGTCTATCATTGATGGACACTTGGGTTGGTTCCAAGTCTTTGCTATTGTGAATAGTGCCACAGTAAACATAACGTGTGCATGTGTCTTTATAGTCGCACAATTTATAATCCTTGGGGTATATACCCAGTAACAGGACTGCTGGGTCAAATGGTATTTCTAGTTCTAGATCCTTGAGGAATCACCACACTGTCTTCCACAATGGTTGAACAAGTTTACACTCCCACCAACAGTGTAAAAGCATTCCTATTTCTCCACATCCTCTCCAGCATATGCAGGTAAGTTCTTAAATAGCAAAATTTTTTTTTTTGAGATGGGGTCTTGCTCTGTTGCCCAGGCTGGAGTGCAGTGGAGCAATCTTGGCTCACTGCAACCTCCACGTTCAGGGTTCAGCAATTCTCCTGCCTCAACCTCCCAAGTAGCTGGGATTATAGGTGTGTGCCACTACACCCAGGTAATGTTTGTATTTTTGGTAGAGATGGGGTTTCACCATGTTGGCCTAGCTGCTCTTGGACTCCTGATCTCAAGTGATCTGCCACTTTCGCCTCCCAAACCCCAAAGTGTTATGATTACAGGCATGAGCCACCACACACAGCCTCTAAACATCAATTTCTAAAATTTGATTGATTTATGTATATATGTATGTAAGAGATAGGTTCTTGCTCTACTGCCAAGGCTGGAAGCAGTGGATCACTACAGCCTCAAACTCCTGGCCTCAAATGATTCTCTTGCCTGAGCATCCTGAGTGGATGACGAGCGGCACAACCCACCATGCCTGGCTAATTTCTTTTATGCAGAGACGCAATCTCCTATGTTGCCTGGGCTGGTCTCATTCTGTCCTCATGTGATCCTTCTGCCTTGACTTCCCAAAATGTTAGGCAAAATTTTTCATTTCTTTGTTTTCGAGACAGGATCTCACTCTACCACAAATGAACTGGTGCAATCACAGCTCACTGCAGCCTTGACCTCCTGAGCTCAACTGATCTTCCCACCTCAATCAGACTCCTGTATAGCTGGGACTAGAGATGCGCACCACTGCACCTGGCTAACTTTTGTAGAGACGGGGTTTTGCCACGTTGCCTAGGCTGGTCTTGAACTCCTGGGCACAAGCCATCTTCCCACCTCAGACTCCCATGTAGCTAGGACTACAGGCCTATGCCACCACACTTGGCATTTTTTTTTAAAAGTACAGACAAGGTTTCAATCTGTTGCCCAGTTTGGTCTCGAATTCCTGAGCTCAAGCAAATCCTCTGCCTCAGCCTCCCAAAGTGCTGACATTACAGGTGTGAGCCACCTCGCCTGACCACAGTAGTATTTTAAACTGGTAAGAAAGATATTTACATGGATGTTTCTGGACAGGCATGGTGGCTCATGCCTATAATGCCAGCACTTTGGGAGGCAGAGGCGGGGGGATCACGAGGTCAGGAGATCGAGACCATCCTGGCCAACATGGTGAAATCTCGCCTCTACTAAGAACACAAAAAATAGCTGGCGGCGGTGGTGCACGCCTGTAATCCCAGCTACTCAGGAGGCTGAGGCGTGAGAATCGCTTGAACCCGGGAGGCAGAGACTGCAGTGAGCTGCGATCATGCCACTGCACTCCAGCCTGATGACAGGGCAAGACTCCGTCTTAAAAAAAAAAGGAAAAAAAAGAAAAAAAGAAAAAACAAACAAAAAAAAAGAGAGAAATTTGCATGGACGTTTCTTAGACAGTGTCTCTTTTTTTTTTTTTTGAGACCGAGTCTCGCTCGGTCGCCCAGGCTGGAGTGCAGTGGTGCGATCTCAGCTTGCTGCAAGCTCTGCCTTCTGGGTTCATGCCATTCTCCTGCCTCAGTCTCCCTAGTAGCTGGGACTACAGGTGCCCACCACCGCACCTGGCTAATTTTTTGCATTTTTAGTAGAGATGGGGTTTCACCGTATCAGCCAGGATGGTCTTGATCTCCTGACCTCCTGATCCACCCGCCTCGGCCTCCCAAAGTGCTGAGATTACAGGTGTGAGCCACCGCACCCGCCCGTGGTTTTTTTTTTTTTTTTTTTTTGAGATAGAGTCTCATACTGTCACCCAGGATGGAGTACAGTGGCACAATCTCAGCTTAGTGCAACCTCCGCCTCCCAGGTTCAGGCAATTCTCTTGCCTCAGCCTCCCGAGTAGCTAGGATTAACAGGCACATGCCACCACAGCTGGCTAATTTTTGTACTTTTAGTAGACATGGGGTTTCACTATGTTGGCCAGGCTGGTCTCAAACTCCTGACCTCAAGTGATCTGCCCTCCTCGGCCTCCCACGGTGTTGGGATTACAGGCGTGAGCCCTGCACCTGGCTTTTTTTTTTTTTTTTTGATATGGAGTTTCGCTCTTCTTTCCCAGGGCTGGAGTGCAATGGTGCAATCTTGACTCACTGCAACCTCCGCCTCCCAGATTCAAGCAATTCTCCAGCCTCGGCCTCCTGAGTAGCTGGGATTGCAGGCGTGCGCCACCATACCTGGCAAATTTTTTTGTATTTTTTAGAGATGGGGTTTCACCATGTTGGCCAAGCTGCTCTCACACTCCTAACTTCAAGTGATCGGCCTGCCTTGGCCTCCGAAAGTGCTGAAATTACAGGCGTGAGCCACCACGCCCGGCCCAATTTTCTTGATGTTCTGAACAAAAGGTATTCAGCTTTGTAAGAGCAGAACTACCAAAGGAGAAACTTCTGTATGAAAAAATGCTGCACTTTAGTATTCAGTACTGATGGATTCTGGAAAGGAGGGTGGGAAATTATATTTTTAAATAAAAATACTGGCTGGGCATGGTGGCTCATGCCTGTAATCCTAGCACTCTGGAACGCCAAGGCGGGCGGATGACCTGAGGTCAGGAGTGCCAGAGCAGCTTGGCCAACACGGTAACTGTCTCTACCAAAAATTCAAAAAAATTAGCTGGGGTTGGTGGTGCATGCCTGTAATTCCAGCTGCTCGGGAGGCTGAGGCAGGAGAATCACTTGAACGCAGGAGGCGGAGGTTACAGTGAGCCGAGGCTGTGCCACTGCACTCCAACCTGGGGAACAAGAACAAAACTCTATCTCAAAATAAATTAATTAAAAATAAAAACACTTCTAATGACAATCATAGATATAATCACTTTTGGTAAAAAGTTTCAATCAGGCAAGCTGCATGGTATTTTCATCACAAAATTCCCCAACAAGAGGTAGTTCCCCAGGTCCACAGGCAAAATAGGTTCTGCCTATTCCCTTTCTTCACCTAACAGCTTTTCACCTATGGACATAAAACTTCTTCTACACTCCTAAAAACATAATAAATTAGCCAAGAAAATGAAAATTATTAAGCCTAGTGTTTGTAAGAAATTCAGAGAGACATCATAAGTTGATCAAACTTTTTTTTTTTTTTGAGACAGTCTTGCTCTGTCGCCCAGGATGAAATGCAGTCGCACAATCTTGACTCACTGCAGCCTCTGTTTCCTGGGTTCAAGCAATTCTCCTGCCTCAGCCTACCAAGTAGCTGGGATTACAGGTGTGTGCCAATGTAATTTTTGTATTTTTTTGGTTTTTGGTTTTTTTTTTGGAGATGGAGTCTCACTGTTGCCCAGGCTGGAGCGCAGCAGTGCGACCTCGGCTCACTGCAACCTCTGCCTCCCAGGTTCAAGCCATTTTCCTGCCTCAGGATCCCGAGCAGTTGGAATTACAGGCGTGCACCACCAACCCCAGCTAATTTTTTTGTATTTTTAATAGAGACGGGATTTCACCATGTTGGCCAGGCTGGTCTAGAACTCCTGACCTCAGGTGATTCACCTGCTTCAGGCTCCCAAAGTGCTGGGATTACAGGCGTGAGCCATCACGCCCAGCCTTTTGTATTTTCAGTAGAGACAGGGTTTCACCATGTTGCCAGGCTGGTCTCGAACCCTTGACCTCAGGTGAGCCACCTCCCTCAGCCTCCCATAGTGTTGGGATTACAGGCGGTAGCCACAGTGGCCGCCTAGATCCCACATATCTTAAGTGACATTTGGTAACAGGTTCCAAGAGCTACAAAACTCAAGTTTTTTAATACAGTCTCATCTTTGAGGCTAAAATACCAAGACATAACTCCAAAAAAACTTTGCTCAAAGCTTCTGGTGGCTTGCTTTAAACAACTAAAATCCGTAAACACTCAAATGCTCGCAAATAGTGGACTGGCAAAGCAAATTATAGGACATACCTGATTTATTACCATTTTGTGATAAATCAGACTATTATAGAATCACATGAAATATTACTAAAGGGATTAAAAGTAATGCTAAAGGAATAAAAGCAAGTAAAAAATACACACAAAATTTAATTAAACCTCAGAAAATACAGAGTAAATACTGCTAACAGGCATGAAGTTAGAATAACACTGAAAATAAACGTTCACATTATCAGGTAAAATTGCTTTATCTTAGAAAAATCTTAGAGGCGGGCGCAGTCGCTCACCGCTCTAATCCCAGTACTTTGGGAGGCTGAGACGAGCGGATCACGAGGTCAGGAGGTCAAGACCAGCCTGGCCAAGATGCTGAAACCCTGTCTCTACTAAAAATACAAACAAAAATTAGCTGGGCATGGTGGCACGTGCCAGTAATCCCAGCTACTAGCGAGGCTGAAGCAGGAGAATCGCTCTAACTTAGGCGACGGAGGTTGCAGTGAGCCAAGATCATGCCACTGCACTCCAGCCTGGGCAACAGAGCAAGACTCCATCTCAAAGTTAAAAAAAAAAAAAGAGAGAGAGAAAAATCTTAGAAATAAAAACAACAGGATGGTCGTGATGGCTGACATCTATAATCCTAGCATTTTGGGAGGCCAAGTAAGGAGGATCACTTGAGCCTCCTTGAGACCAGCCTGGGCAATAGAGTGAGACGATGTCTATATAAAGAGAAAAAAATTTATTAAAAACAACAAAGCTGGCCAGGTGCCTCTGACCTATGAGCAGGTACTAAAGAACTCCAAGAATTTAATTTTTTTTTTTTTTGAGACAAAGTTTCACTTGTTGCCCAGGTTGGAGTGCAGTGGCGCAATCTTGGCTCACTGCAACCTCTGCCTCCTGGGTTCAAGTGATTTTCCTGCCTCAGCGTCCTGAGTAGCTGGGATTACAGGCATGTGCCACCATTCCCAGCTAGTTTTATATTTTTAGTAGAGACGGGGTTTCTCCATGTTGGTCAGGCTGGTCTTGAACTCCAGACCTCAGGTGATCCACCAGCATCAGCCTCCCAAAGTGCAGGGATTACAGGCGTGAGTCACAGCGCCTAGCCGTTTTTTTCTTTTTTGAGATGGAATCTTACTCTGTCACCCAGGCTGGGGTGCAATGGCGTGGTCTAGCTCACTGCAACCTCCGCCTCCCGGGTCCAAGCGATTCTCCCACCTCAGCCTCACAAGTAGCTGGGACTACAGGTGCGTGCCACCATACCCAGCTAATTTTTGTATTTTTAGTAGAGATGGGGTTTCACTATGTTGGCCAAGCTGGTCTTGAACTCCTGACCTTGTCATCCGCCCACCTTGGCCGCCCAAAGTGCAGGATTACATGCGTGAACCACTGCACCCGGCCTTGGTGTTTTTTCTTTGAGATGGAGTTTTGCTCTGTCACCAGGCTGGAGTGCAGTGGCACGATCTTGGCTCACTGCAACCTCCACCTCCCGGGTTCAAGTGATTCTCCCACCTCAGTCTTCTGAGTAGCTGGAGCTACAGGTGCGCCCCACCACACCCAGCTAATTTTTGTATTTTTAGTAGAGATGGGGTTTCACCATGTTGGCCAGGATGGTCTCGATCTCTTGGCCTTGTGATCTGCCTGCCTTAGCCTCCCAAAGTGCTGGGATTACAGGCCTGAGCCGCCGTGCCCCGCCTATTTTTTATATATATATTTTTGACACAGGGTCTCATTCTGTCACCTAGGCTGGATTGTAGTGGCATGATCATATAGCTCACTGCCGCCTTGAACTCCTGGGCTCAAGCGATCCTCCTGCCTCAGTCTCCCAAGTAGCTAGGACCACAGGTGATCAGCACGTCCAGCTCATTTTTAATTTTTTTTGTAGAGATGGGGGTCTCGGCCAGGCGCGATGGCTCATGCCTATAATCCCAGCACTTTGGGAGGCTGAGGCAGGTAGATTACTTGACGTCTGGAGTTCCAGACCAACCTGGCCAACATGGCGAACGCTGTCTCTACTGAAAATACGAAAATTAGCTGGGCATGGTGGTGTGGGCCTGTAATCCCAGCTACTTGGAAGGATGAAGAAGGACAATTGCCGGAACCCAGGAGACAGAGGCTGCAGTGAGCTGAGATCACGCCACTGCACTCCAGCCTAGGCAACAGAGACTCTGACTCAAAAAAAAAAAAAAAAAAAGAAAAAAAAAAGAGATGAGGGTCTCTCTGCTGCCTAGGCTGGTCTTGAACTCTAGGCTTCAAGTGATCCTCCTAACTCAGCCTCCCAAAGCACTGGGATTACAGGCGTGAGCCACCATGCCTGGCAAGAATTTCATTTCTTTAAAAACTCCATTTTGGGGGGTGTTAAAAACTAAGCTCCTGGGCTGGGCACAAGGGCTCATGCCTGTAATCCCAGCACTTTGGAAGGCCAAGGAGGAAAAAAATCACTTAAATTCTGGAGTTGTAAGAACAAGTCCTTGACTACTATTAAGATTAAGATGTGTTGCAGGCTAGGCATGGTGGCTCAGACCTGTGATCACCGCACTTTGGGAGTCCAAGGTAGGTGGATCACTTGAGGTCAGGAGTTCAAGACCAGCCTGGCCAACATGGCAAAACCCTGTCTACTAAAAATACAAAAATTAGCCAGTAATCCCAGCTACTCAGGAGGGTGACGTAGGATAAATCAACCCGGGAGGCAGAGGTTGCAGTGAGCCAAGATCCCGCCACTGCACTTAAACTCAAACTCAAACAAAAAAAAGACTTGTTGCTACTTAAAGCCTGAGAAAGCATGGTCATTCTTCAGAGCCATAGTTTTTTTTTTTCTTTTTGAGATGAAGTCTTGCTCTGTCGCCCAGGCTGGAGTGCAGTGGTGTGATCTCAGCTCACTGCAAGCTCCACCTCCCAGGTTCACACCATTCTCCTGCCTCAGCCTCCCGAGTAGCTGGGACTACAGGCACCTGCCACCATGCCCAGCTATTTTTTTGTATTTTTAGTAGACACTGAGTTTCACCATGTTAGCCAGGATGGTCTCGATCTCCTGACCTCGTGATCCACCCGCCTCGGCCTACCAAAGTGCTGGGATTATAGGTGTGAGCCACTGCGCCCGGCCCAGAGCCATAATTTTTAGCCGTCTTTTTTTGAGAGAGGTATTGACCCCTCAAACCTCAACATTCTTACTTACCTTTAAGAGATGATGCCACACAATTTGTGTATCAACTACCTATATCAGGCAGTAAATTATTTCTTAGGTATATACCTCTTATGGCTTGAATGTGCCCCTAAAAAGGATGTTTTGGAAATTAAATCCCCAGTGCAACAGTGTTGGGAGGTAGGGGCCTAATGGAAGGTGTTGACATCATGAGAGGACATTCAAACCACAGGAGTAATCAAGGAAGTTTCTCCTAGAAACATTTAAATTTATATTTTATGTATTTATTTGAGACAGGATCTTACTCTGTCGCCCAGGCTGGAGTGCAGTGGCAAAACCTCAGTTCACTGCAACCTCCGCCTCCTGAGTAGTTGTGATTATAGGTGTGCGCCACCATGCCCAGCTAATTTTTATGTTTTTAGTAGAGATAGGGTTTCACCATGTTGGCCAGGCTGGTCTCGAACTCCTTAACTCAGATGATCCGCCTGTCTCAGACTACCAAAGTGCTGTGATTACAGGCGTGAGCCACAGCTCCTGGCTAAATTCTACATATTTTAAATATGTTAAGTCTCAAATGAAATAACATGCAGTTTGCAAATACAAAATGGTGTAATGTAGTTCTGAAATTTCTCTCACATTCAAATTTTAGCTTTCTAACTAACCCACACTGAGGTGTTTTGTTTGTTTGCTTTTTTTTAGGTGGCAAATGGTAGGAGAGAGGAATAAGCATCTATCATTTTAAGCATCAAATAGTACAAAAAGTATTCTGAACTGAAAAGAAATTACTACCAATTATAGAGTATTTAATATTAAAACACATTTTACTCTTCCAAGATACACAGAGTGGAGAAAATTAACATTCTTGGCACTTACTATGTCACATCTGTAACTATCTCAGAGATAAAAGATCCATTTTACAGATTAATGAGGTTCAATCCAATTAGTAATTGTCCCAAAGTCTAACTGTGAATGCCAAAGTGATGAATTGAACCCAGGTTTGTATACAAAACTACTGTTGCAACTACCACATTCGTTTGTACTTCAAAATATTTAATAAGCTCGATTTCCAGGTCCACCAATGTTTGTTAGGTAACCAATCAAGCCAGAGTGTTAGAAAAGAAATAGGAGTTGGCATGCCTAATGAACACCAAGCTAGTGGGAGGACCAGAAAACTAGTTATAAAACAGCATCAGGGAAAAAAATAGTAAAAAAAGGTTTTGGGTAAAGAAAAACAACAAATTTTCCACTAGTCAAAGTGTATATACATCAACATTCTCTCACAAACAAAAAAATCTTAAATCATATTTTTGGGAGAAATAACATTAGCAACTGTAAAGCATTCAACAAAACATTCTATGTACAAACCCAACTTGACTTTAATGAAGGACGTGCGAGAAAAAATGTAAAAAACAAAACAAAATCATACCTGTTGCTTTAACAGCTGTGGGTCTAGTGGTCATGACTGGTTTTGGAGGATTCTGAACAACTCTAGGAACCTCCTGCACCGCTTCCTGTTCATCTGGATTAGAAAAAAAAAAAAAAAAGAAAACTATAGTCAGATTCCAGACCAGAGAAAACACTAGAAGTGACAAATCACATCTGGATTAGAAAAAAAAAAAAAAAAAAGAAAACTGTAGTCAGATTCCAGAGAAAACACTAGAGGTGACAAATCAATCGTTCATTTAACCTTTCAGCTCTAAGTTCCATCAATTTAAAAAAAGTGCATTTCGGCTGCGCTCGCACCTGTAATCCCAGCACTTTGGGAGGCCAAGACGGGTGCAGGGGGGTGTCACTTGAGGTCAGGGGCTCAAGACCAGTCTGGCCACCATGGTGAAACCCCATCTCTACTAAAAATACAAAAAAAATAAAAAATAAATAAAAAGTAGCTGGGCGTGGTGGCACTCGCCTGTAATCCCAGCTACTCCAGAGGCTGAGGCAGGAGGATCGCTTCAATCCAGGAGGGAGAGGTTACTGCAGCCTGGGCCACAGAGGGAGACTTCATCTCAAAAAAAAAAAAAAGGACATTTTGCTGACCCAAATAATTGGGAGATGATAAACACACAGAGCTGGAATCTTTTTTTTTTGTTTTATGAGATGGAGTTTCGCTCTTGTCGCCCATGCTGGTCAAACTCCTGACCTCAAGTGATCTGCCTACCTCGGCCTCCCAAAGTGCTGGGATTACAGGCATGAGCCACCGTGCCCTGGAGTCTTTCATCTGCCTACAAACTTCAACAGCAAGGGAAGGCTCTGATCACGGTAAATAAACATTATTAATACAGCTTCATGGCCAGGCGAAGTGGCTCTCGCCTGTACTGATCGCTTGAGCCCTGGAGTTCGAGACCAGCCCAGGCAACATGAAGAAACTCCGTCTTTACTGAAAATACAAAAATTAGTCGGGCATGGCGGCAGGATCCTGTAGTCCCAGCTACCCAGGAAGCTAAGGTGGGAAGACCGCTTGAACCCGAGAGGTGGAGGTTGCAGTGAGCCCAAGATCGCGCCACTGCACTCCAGCCTGGGCGACAGATTGAAACCTTGTCTCGAAAACACAAAACAAAACTCTTAAAAAGTTACACCTGCAATACCTACAAATACATACAAAAACAGTAAGTATTTTCCAGGCTATGATAGGACCTTTACAAGACACACCAAACACTGCTATTGGCGGATTTTTTCCAATTAACGACCCAGCGTGATCTCTGAACATCCGAAACGGTAGCGGCTCCTCCCGCGCCTAGCCCCGCAGTCACTTTAAATCCAAGCACCACTCGGGTGAGAACCACACAAATACTTAGAAACCCACCAGCTCCATTTCTCCAAGAGTTTTGCTAGTGTAGGCATGCTTACTGACTGGAATATTAAAAAGCTTTTTCTAAACGTCTCTATCCCCGTTTTGACAAAACCGAAAGGAGGCAGATGACGTGTGGAAAGGCCTGGTTCACAGTCACAGGCCGCGCACGCGGAAACTCATCCTCACATCCACTCTCTGCATTACCCAAAACCGACCCGGGGAGTTTGGGAGACTCAGGGTGCCCGAACCTCGGTTGTATTTCAAACGTTCCTGGGGCAAGCCCCGCACCAGAGATGGCGCCTCGGGCTTGGCCCGGGCCGAGGGCGCAGAACACGGCCTGGCCCTTCTGCGGCCCGGAGCCCAGGACCGCCCCGCCTGCAGTCCCGCAGCAGGCAGGCCTCAGAAGCCGACCTCGCCCGCCTCCCTCGCTGGGTCTGGCCAGGCGCCCTGAGGAGCCTAGGCCGCAAGCCCTGAGCTCGAGTTCGGGTCCCCCCGCGCACCCTTGCCTTCTGAAGGCGAGTCGTCCGAGGCCGCGGCGGCAGTCACTGCGGTGGTGGTGGTCGTCGCCGCCGCCGGGGCGGGCTGGCTAGGGACCGCAGCCGTTGAGTCCGGCTCGGTGTCGGGTTCCGGCTCCGGGTCCCGGCCCGGCGTGCTGCCCCGAGGACCCGGCGGAGAGAGCTGCAGGATGGGCCTGCGGCCGGGTACCGCTCGGGACTTCTTCCCCATCGCGAGCTCGAGCGCGAGCAGCGAGCGTCGGGCGGCCGAGAGGGGCGGGCGCTGGGCGCTGGGCACTGCGACGCGTAATCAATATTCATGCACCGCGACACCGCCTCCAGCCCGGATCCGCTTTCAACCGGCCAAGCGCGCGCTTGCGCAAGCGCCTCGGGCCCTTCGGTTCTTCTGGCTCCTCGTCACCGGGAGAAAGGGCGGGCCTACCCACGGCGCTAGGTGATTGGCTGTTTTGACCCAGAGAACGGACCCGTGGCCAATGGAAAAGGAAAAAGGGTGAATGTCCAGCCAATAGTGGGGTAGGGCCTGAATTAGAATGACTTCCCCACTTCCGTCGGGTTCCACCCATGCGCTTTCCCGGAGCCTTTTCTTTACCCTCTTGTCCTCCATCTTGTGGCTATTCTTGGTCGAGCGTTCCATGTTGTTTGTCTTCTAGAAAGGTGTGCTTCCGGGCCGAGCGCGCTCACGCCTGTAATGCCAACACTTTGGGAGGCCGAGGCCGGTGGATCAGGAGGTCAGGAGTTCAAGACCAGCTTGTCTAAGATGGTGAAACCCTGTCTGTAATAAAAATACAAAAAGAGTAGCCGGGCGCGGTGGCAGGCGCCTGTAATCCTAGCTAATCGGGAGACTGAGGCAGGCGAATCGCTTGAACCCGGCGGCAGAGGTTGCAGTGAGCCGATATCGCGCCACTGCACCCCACCCTGGGCGACAGAGTGAGACTGTCTCAAAAAAAGTAAAAAAAGAAAGGTGTGCTGTTTTCCGGGCCCTTCCCCAAGTTTCGCCCTGATTATCGTGGCTTACTTTGGGTATAGTATTGAACATTAAATAGGGCAGTGGGTCTTATGCTTTTGTAATTTCTTACAGTCCAAATAGATGTCTCATATTTTCTCGCTTATTAGCTGGGAAAAAACACGAGATATTCCACTGCCTACAAGGAAAAAGCCTAAAATTGTTGAGATGGAATACAGGAACCTTACCAGTTTTGTATCACTACTATCGTCAACCTGCTTTAATTAATTTACCCTTACTTTATAACACTGCCCCCTCTCCCGTCTCTTCTACCTGTGGAGCCCGCCACTTGGAGCATCACCTCCCTGTTTTCCTTTGCACTGGCTGGAATGATTACTGCATCACATGATGGAAGTCTTTTATTCTTTCATCAAGGCGCAATGCAGACGCAGTGCAGGCGTGACCGCTCCTGCCCAGCCGCTTCCTGGCACTTGGCATCTTGTTGACATCCGTCTCCCCTCTAAACTAAGGAATGCGAGTGGTATTTATTTTTATATCCGCAGCAGCTCAGTTCCCACTAAAAATATCTAATACTTAACTGAACTCCATGTGTCAGTCACCAAGCACTTTACACGTAGAATTGCATTTGATTCCCTTTTAAAATTATTATTTCGAATTTTATTTTTAAGTGTCTTGCTCTCTCATCCAGGTTGGGGTAACGTGGCATGTTCATAGCTCACTGCAGCCTCAAACTCCTGGGCTAAAGCCATCCTCTTGCCTCAGCTTACCGTGTAGCTAGGACTACAGTGGTGTGTGCCACCATGCCTGGCTTTTTAATTTTTTTTTTTTTTGAGACGGTATCTCGCTCAGTCACCCAGTCGCCCGGGCCGGAGTGCAGTGGTGCAATCTCGACTTACTGCAGCTTCTGCCCTCCAGGTTCAGGCGACTCTCCTGCTTCAGCCTCCTGAGTAGTTGAGATAACAGGTGTCCACCACCAAGCCTGGCTAATTTTTTTATTTTTAGTATAGACAGGGTTTTGCCATATTGGTCAGGCTGGTCTCAAACTCCTGACCTCAGGTGATGCACCCGCTTTGGCCTCCCAAAGCGCTGGGATTGCAGGCGTGAGCCACCATGCCCGGCCCAATTTTTAAATTTTAATTTTAATTAATTTGTTTTTGAGAGAGTTTCGCTGTGTTGCCAGGCTGGAGTGCAGTGGCATGATCTTGGCTCACTGCAGTCTTTGCCTCCCAGGTTCAAGCGATTCCCCTGCCCCAGCCTCCTGAGTAACTGGGACTACAGGCGCGCACCACATTGCCCGGCTGATTTTTTGTATCTTAGTAGAGACGGGGTTTCACCATATTGGCCAGGCTGGTCTAGATCTTCTGACCGCATGATCTGTCTACCTCGGCCTCCCAAAGTGCTGAGATTACAGATTTTTATTTTGTATACAGAGTCGCCCAGGATGGAGAGCAGTGGCGTGATCTTGGCTCACTGCAACCTCCACCTTGTGGGTTCAAGTGATTCTCCCATCTCAGCCTCCCAAGTAGTTGGGACAACAGGCGCATGCCACCACCCCCACTAATTTTTGTATTTTTAGTAGAGACGAGGTTTCACCATGTTGGCCAGGCTGGTCTCAAACTCCTGACCTCAAGTGATCTGCATGCCTCAGCCTCCTAAAGTGCTGGGATTACAGGCGTGAGCCACCGTGCCTGGCCTAATTTTTTTTTTTTTAGAGGGAGTTTTGCTCTTGTCACCCAGGCTGGAGTGCAATGGCACGATCTCAGCTCACTGCAACTTCTGCCTCCTGGGTTCAAGCAATTCTCCTCCCTCAGCCTCCTGAGTAGCTGGAATAATAGACGCCCGCCACCACGCCCTACTAATTTTTTGTATTTTTAGTAGAGACGGGGTTTCACCATGTTGGCCAGGCTGGGCTCAAACTCCTGACTTCAGGTAATCCACCTGCCTCGGCTTCCAAGAGTGCTAGGATTACAGGTGTGAGCCACTGTGCCTGGCCCCAAGAATTTGCTGTTTTAAAGCTGTTAGCAATTTTCTACTTTATTTAATGAGAGACAACAGTAAAATAAGGAGTTTTGTATAGGAACTTGGAAGCCAAACATCTGGATTGAAACTTTTCTTCAGCACATTCCAGATATGAAGGCTCAGACAAATTTAACATCCCTAAACTTGTTTCTGCAACCACAAAATGCATTAGTACTAGTATCCATAGATCCATAGGGTTGTTATGAAGTTTAAATTGTATCATAGTTTTTTTTTTGTTTTTTGAGATGGAGTCTTGCCCTGTCACCAGGCTGGAGTGCAATGGCGTGATCTCGGCTCACTGCAACCTCCACCTCCCGGGTTCAAGTGATTCTCCTGCCTTAGCCTCCTGAGTAGCTGGGACTCCACGTGCGTGCCACCACGTCCAGATAATTTTTGTATTTTTAGTAGAGACAGGGTTTCCCCATGTTGGCCAGGTTGGTCTCAAACTCCTGACCTCAGGTGATCTGCCCACCTCAGCCTCTGACAGTGCTGGGATTACAGGCGTAAGCCACCATGCCCAGCCTGTGTCATAGTTTTAAGACCTTTGCATTGCACCTGGAAAAAAATAAACACTGGTAGCTGTGGAGTCCTAATAAGGGAAAAGGAGTCAGGCTGACAGTAGGGGAGAATGAAAAGAAAAAGGTAAGCTCTAAGTCTGCTTTTCTTCATGATCCAGGACATATAGTCCTCCTGTGCAAGTAACTCACGATCTTCCTATGCCCAACTTATCACCAGAACCTTGGCTGATAGAGAAAAATGCAAGTTAGCTCAGTGCAACCTTGGCATTATCAAATACTGCATGTAGCCCTCTCCAGCATAAGCACCATTCTGTAAAATCCCTAGCAAGCAGTTGTCTCCTTGCAGTCAGCTCCTCTCTTAGTGACCTGCCTGTTGCATCCTTGGAATGTATTTTTATACTATCTGCCTTTGTTTACCTGTCTTGGTAAGTTCCTTTACCACCTCTGCAACACTGGCCCCAATTAGTTGTTACCTGACAGCAGCTATTATTACTATTAATGATCATTTTGTCTACACAAAAGTCCAGGTAATATTATAAAACTGGTTGGAACTAAGTTGAGATTATGAGCTAAACCAAAATGTATAGAAATGTGAAAGGCTGTTTTCCTTGGGGGAAACATACATTTCTGGAGGTGATGGTTATTTATGCTTATACCAAGGGTTCTCAACCATCTGGAGGGCATTAAAGCGATATAAAAATCCAAACCAGTTGGAGTGGGGTGGGAGTGCAGGACCTATATCAATGTACTTTATTTTAATGTAATTATTTGAAATAGGGTCTTGCTCTGTTGCCCAGGCTGGAGTACAATGGCATGATCATGGCTCACTGTAGCCTTTTCCTCTTGAGGCTCAAGGGATCCTCTCACCTCACCCTCCCGAGTAGCTGAGACTACAGGTGCATGCCACTAATCCCAGCTAATTTTTTATTTTTGGTAGAGATAGGGTTTTGCCATGTTGTCTGTGCTGGTCTGGAACTCTTAGGTTCAAGCTGTCCGCCCATCTCAGTCTCTGAAAGCATTGGGATTACAAGCGTGAGCCATTGCACTTTGCCAGTTTATGTATTATTTTGAGATGGAGTTTCATGCTTGTCGCCCAGGCTGGAGTGCAATGGTGCAATCTCAGATCACTGCAACCTCTGCCTCCCGGGTTCAAGCGATTCTCCTGCCTCAGCCTCCCAAGTAACTGAGATTACAGGTGTGCGCCACCACACCTGGCTAATTTTTTAATTTTTAGTAGAGATGGGGTTTCACCATGTTGGCCATGGCTGGTCTCAAACTCCTGAACCTCAGGTGATCCACCTGCCTCAGCCTCCCAAAGTGCTGGGATTATAGCCTCACGTGAGCTACCGTGCCCAGCTGCCAATTTGTTTTTAAGTAAAGACAGGGTCTTGTTTTGTTTCCCAGGATAGACTTAAACTCTTGGCCTCAAGCCATCTACCTTGGCCTCCCAAAGTGCTGGGATTATAGTTGTGATGAACTGCAACCAGCTTGCTTTTTTAAAAAGCTCCTTAGATTATTCTAATGCTTAGCCAGAGCTGATAACCATTGGTTTTTTTCCCTAGCTTATTTGAGGCATAATTGATAAAAATTGTGTATATTTAAGGTATATAATGTGATATGATGTACATATACATAGTGAAATGATTACCACAATCAGTTATTCAATAAAATTTATAGGAGGGTGGACAGGCATGGTGGCTCACGCCTGTAATCCCGTAATCCCAGCACTTTGGGAGGCCGAGGCAGGCAGATCACAAGGTCAAGAGATCGAGACCATCCTGGCCAACATGGTGAAACCCTATCTTTACTAAAAATACAAAAATTAGCTGGGCGTGGTTGCATGTGCCTGTAGTCCCAGCTACTCTCGGGAGGCTGAGACAGGAGAATCACTTGAACCTGGGAGGCGGAGGTTGCAGTGAGCCGAGATCGCGCCATTGCACTCCAGCCTGGCGACAGTGTAATCCCAGCACTTCGGGAGGCTGAGGCAGGTGGATCACCTGAGGTCCGGAGTTCAAGACCAGCCTGACCAATGTGGTGAAACACCATCTCTACTAAAAATACAAAAATTAGCTGGGTGTGGTGGCATGCAGCTATAATCTCAGGTACTCAGGAAGCTGAGGCAGGAGACTCGCTTGAACCTGGGAGGCAGAGATTGCAGTGAACTAAGATCGTGCCATTGCACTCCAGCCTGGGCGACAAGAGCAAAACTCCGTCTAAAAAAAAAAAAAATTTACAGGAAGCCATTATTTTGGACTGAACTCCTGTACTAGGCCCCAACAGGCCATACCCAAATGGAGTTACTCATGTTAGAGTTCCATCTCATTAAACTAAAATGAAGTTGTTTGGCTGGACACGATGGCTCATGCCTGTAATCCCAGCACTTTGGGAGGCTGAGATGGGAGGATCGCTTGAGTTCAGGATTTCTTTTTTTTTTTTTTTTTGAGACGGAGTCTCGCTCTGTCCCCCAGGCTGGAGTGCAGTGGCCGGATCTCAGCTCACTGCAAGCTCCGCCTCCCGGGTTCACGCCATTCTCCTGACTCAGCCTCCCGAGTAGCTGGGACTACAGGTGCCCGCCACCTCGCCCGGCTAGTTTTTTTTTGTATTTTTAGTAGAGACGGGGTTTCACCATGTTGGCCAGGATGGTCTCGATCTCCTGACCTTGTGATCCGCCCGTCTCGGCCTCCCAAAGTGCTGGGATTACAGGCTTGAGCCACCGCGCCCGGCCGAGTTCAGGATTTCAAGACCAGCCTGGGCAACACAGCAAGACCCCATCTCTATTAAAAAAAAAAAAAAATTAAGTGTTTATGTCACCATCTAGGAAATCAGGAGACAGAGATAATAGCCAAGTCCCCAAACAGGCCAGCTTTAGTCAGCATAAGGAAATCCCCTCTGTTTTAACCTTTACAAGGAAAGTAACTTTGAAACCATCTCCAGCCTGTTCAACATGGCAAAACTCCATCTCTACAAAAAAATAATAAAAATTCGTCTGTAGTCCCAGCTACTCTGAAGGCTGAGGCAGGAGTCAATTGAGCCCTGGAGGTCCAGGCTGTAATGAGCCATGATTGCGCCACTGCAGTCCATCTGGGGTGTGAGAACAAGACCCTGCCTAAAGAAAAAAGGAAGCCACCAAGCTGTGTTTTGTTTTCTGCTTTCCTTAGCCCGTTTCTGTCTATAAGACCAACCTCCTCTGTTTAGCTTGTTGGAACACTCATTCTATTTTATAGAAGGAAGTGTTGCCCAATTCACATAAGTGATAAATAAAAGCTAATTAAGATCTTTAGGCTAGACGCAGTGGCTCATGCCTGTAATTCCAGCACTTTGGGAGGCTGAGGTGGGCGGATCACAAGGTCAAGAGTTCGAAACCAGCCTGGCCAACATGGTGAAATCCCATCTCTACTAAGAATACAAAAATTGGCCGGGCGCGGTGGCTCAAGCCTGTAATCCCAGCACTTTGGGAGGCCAAGACGGGCGGATCACGAGGTCAGGAGATCGAGACCATCCTGGCTAACACGGTGAAACCCCGTCTCTATTAAGAAATACAAAAAACTGGCCGGGCGCGGTGGCTCAAGCCTGTAATCCCAGCACTTTGGGAGGCCGAGACGGGTGGATCACGAGGTCAGGAGATCGAGACCATCCTCGCTAACATGGTGAAACCCCGTCTCTACTAAAAAATACAAAAAACTAGCCGGGCGATGTGGCGGACGCCTGTAGTCCCAGCTACTCGGGAGGCTGAGGCAGGAGAATAGCGTGAACCCGGGAGGCGGAGCTTGCAGTGAGCTGAGATCCGGCCACTGCACTCCAGCCTGGGCGACAGAGTGAGACTCCGTCTCAAAAAAAAAAA
>NC_037682.1:17708953-17827043 GCF_003255815.1 Theropithecus gelada | reverse complement strand
AAAAAAAAAAAACTAGCTGGGCGAGGTGGCGGGCGCCTGTAGTCCCAGCTACTCGGGAGGCTGAGGCCGGAGAATGGCGTGAACCCGGGAGGCGGAGCTTGCAGTGAGCTGAGATCCAGCCACTGCCCTCCAGCCTGGGCGACAGAGCGAGACTCCGTCTCAAAAATAAAAAAAAGAATACAAAAATTAGCCGAGCGCGGTGGTGCACACCTGTAGTCCCAGCTACTTCAGAGGCTGAGGCAGGAGAATTGCTTGAAACCGGGAGGTGGAGATTGCAGTAAGCCAAGATCATTCCACTCCCATCCAGCCTGGGTGACAGAACAAGACTCCATCTAGAAAAAAAAATCTTTAAATTTGTTGCAATTTGTCTTTTGACAAAGTTAATTAACATATCCATCACCTCATATAGTTACCTTTTTGTTTGTGTATGGTGAGAAGCCTTAAGATATATTATCTTAGCAAATTTCAAGTGTACAATACAGTATGATTAAGTATAGTAATCATACTTATGTAAGTGAGTGCAGGTCTGGTGGCTCGCCACTTGGAGAGCCCCAAAACAACAGCAAGGTGTGGTAGAAAGAAATTTACCAAAACTAGCAATGGGGAAATGGCTAGATTCACATCCAAAGCAACCACTTCAAATTTCTGGGGAGAAGGCAAGGGTTTAAAAAGGGAAACTTTCGATATTGGTGGCATGCAGGAGCTGTGCTGAGTACAAGGTCCGTGTGTCTCATTTTGGTGGCTATCTTGGGTCTCAGTCACCTGGAATGCAGGCACTGGTGTCATCTCAACAATGGCCAGGTGGTATTGTAGACTAACTACCTCGAGGTAATCTCTGGATTTTTGCAACTGGGTCTCCATGCTTGATCTCGAGATTAGCCCCTGGGTAAGCACATAATTAGGTACAAGCATGCAGTTAGATAAATGTGCATGGTATAATGGAGTGTATGGTGAGAAAGGGAAGAACATATTTCAAAGGAAGTACATTTCAAGGCTATATTTTAAGACTAAGGAGAAGAAAAAAAGATTTCTGCAGTAAGCTTCAAGGTTACATATTGAAACTAGGGAAAAAGGCCGGGCGCGGTGGCTCACGCCTGTAATCCCAGCACTTTGGGAGGCCGAGACGGGCGGATCACGAGGTCAGGAGATCGAGACCATCCTGGCTAACACGGTGAAACCCCGTCTCTACTAAAAAATACAAAAAACTAGCCGGGCGAGGTGGCGGGCGCCTATAGTCCCAGCTACTCGGGAGGCTGAGGCAGGAGAATGGCGTGAACCCGGGAGGCGGAGCTTGCAGTGAGCTGAGATCCGGCCACTGCACTCCAGCCTGGGTGACAGAGCGAGACTCCGTCTCAAAAAAAAAAAAAAAAAAAAAAAGAAACTAGGGAAAAAAAGAGAAAAAAAATGGTATAAAATGCATTTTTCAGGCTAGACTGGTTATGAAACTGTCTTTGCAAAAATCTTAACTCAGAAAATGATGACAGTGAAAGGTGTCAGACCTAACTGACCCTATCGTGCTTCTAACCTCTCAACTGTCCTTGTTCATTCATTCCTAGGCATAGGCCAAGATACCTTTGGGAAGGAATTTAGTGTATAGTTTATGTAACAGGACTTCCCAAAAAGCTAAACTGTTCTTGTAAAACAAATGAAAGGCCACCAGCCACAAAGTCAGATGAGAGGGGCTGGATTTCTAAATATTACCAGCCATTTTTCTGGAGATCATAAGATTTGAAACTTCCCTAATTATTCTTGAAGGTAACATCACTATTGTGAACCTAAAATAGGCCTTTTGAGATGTCTTTTCAGATTTTTCATTTCTCACAACCAGATGGTCCCACCTGGACCTGCCAACCAGTTCTGTGCATCCCCGACAGGAACTGACTCAGCAGAAGAGGACAGCTTCGACTCCCTATGAGCTCATCCCCAAGCCAACCAATCAGCACTCCTGATTCACTGGCCCCCTACCCACCAAATTCTCCTTAAAAACTCTGATCCCTGAGTTTTCGGGGAGACTGATTTGAGTAATAATAAAACTCCAGTCTCCTGCACAGCTGGCTCTGCGTGAATTACTTTTTTTTTTTTGAGACAGAATTTCACTCTTGTTGCCCATCCTGGAGTGCAATGGCGCAATCTCGGCTCACTGCAACCTCTGCCTCCCAGGTTCAAGCTATTCTTCTGCCTCAGCCTCCTGAGTAGCTGGGATTACAGGCGCACACCACCACACCTGGCCTTTTTTTTTTTTTTTTTTTTTGGTAAAGGCGGGGTTTCACCATGTTGGTCAGGCTAGTCTCAAACTCCTGATCTCGTGATCCGCCCGCCTTGGCCTCCCAAAGTGCTGGGATTACAGGTGTGAGCCACTGCGCCCTGCACTGCACAACTCTTTCTCTGTTGCAATTCCCCTGTAATCCCAGCACTTTGGGAGGCTGAGGTGGGGAGATCACCTGAGGTTGGGAGTTCAAGACCAGCCTGCCCAACATGGAAAACCCTTGTCTCTACTAAAAATACAAAATTAGCCAGGCATGGTGGCACATGCCTGTAATCCCAGCTTCTCAGGAGGCTGAGGCAGGAGAATCACTTGAACCCAAGAGGCAGAGGTTGCGGTGAGCTGAGATCGTGCCGCTGTACTCCAGCACGGGTAACAAGAGTGAAACTCGGTCTGACAAAAAAAAAAGCAGACTCAAAGCTGTGAGAAAAGTGAAGTGGAAGGATGGGGGCATGCTCTGTTCTGGTTGGGACTCAAAATGAGGAAGGTAGAAGACAATGGACAGAAGAGCTGGGCTGGGTTGAGCATGGGTTCTAGGCCTTGAACCTAAACAACAAGCACAAGAAAAGCTGGTCAGCATCTTGTGAACTGCCACCATGGAAACCACTGCATTGATTAGCAATACAAACGGTGTGTGTGTGTGTGGCGGGGGGGGGGGGGGGAGTTTCTGGAATAGGGCTAGTCTCTCACTATTTCTTGCTCTCCAGAGATGGCTACAATAGGGTTTTGTCTCACTGTCGCCCAGGCTGGAGTGCAGCGGCATGCTCAAGGCTCACTGCAACCCCTACCACCCAGACTCAAGTCATCTTTCCGCCTCAGCCCCTGTAGTAGCTGGGACTACAAGTACGCACCACCACGACCAGCTAATTTTTGTTTTGAAAGATGTGGTTTTGCCATGTTGGTCTTGAACTCCTGATCTCAAGTGATCCGCCTGTCTCAGCTTCCCAAAGTGCTGGGATTATAGGAGTGAGCCACCACGCCCGGCCCTTGATGTTTTCATACTATGGGTTATGATCCATTAGTCACTCATGAAAACATCAGGATACACAGTAGGTGAGGATACAAATTTTGTGAAACTTTTGTTTATATATATGTATATAGGTCAAAATGTCTTTCTTACTGTCGTTGAAAGCCACAGGTTTAGAGAGCTGGGAGGACAGGCGCTCTCCCAGTCCCTAATTGCACCAAATGCCTCACATTAATCATAGTAGAGCTAAAATGAAAAAAAAGAATCACACACCTCAGCATCTACCAACAACAGCACCACAGAGAAACTCACATTGTTAATTAAAACATATAATGTAAATATGGTATTGAAAGTATAAAAATTAAAGGCTTATGAAAAACTCAAGAAGGGTCAAAAGGCTATACAAGCAAGTAGTATACAGATTGTTTCCTTAAAAGATAAATTTTAATATATAGAATAAAATCCAAGATGATTTTATTATTTTTCACTTTCACAAAACTTGTGAGCATAAATGCTTCTGAATCTGACCAATGAAGTTTATATTTTGGTCCAATACATTATGAGACTAACTTGTATGATCAAGTCCAGCTTGATTATCATAAATCATAGAAGTTAACAATTTACTCTGAGAATCTGTTGTTAATATAGATAATGGATTTCCAATTTTTTCTTAGCTAAGAATTTACTTAACTTTAGCTCAGAACCAGATTCAAAATATTTTCTTTAATTAGCTGGTCATCATTTTAGGCTTAATCTAGGCAAATTATTTAATACTTGATTGAAGATCATACAAAACCTCCAAAATAAATAAGAGTATGCAAAATTATTAGCCTTTGTGTACAATACAGAAAATACATGTCAGTTCTGGACCAAAATAATTGCATTAAAATACAAAAGGTGATAGGGAAGAATTAAAAGATCTGCAGTGATTGCTTTTGGTGGTCAGCTACAACAAGCCAACAACCCTCAGCTATTTTGGAAAGTGAACATGGGTCTTAATTTGCAGATAATGAATGTCTTCGGTAGTTTAAAAAAATATAAACTCTAAAAAAGCTTGTGGATCATATACAAAAGCAGCTATTTGAGACCAAGGATCAACACCAGAAATTGTGTTAGCACCACCAGCAAGCACAGGGTCCTCTGACTCTTCTGCCCTCCTATATTGTGCAGAATGCAGACTTGAATGTTGTACACATCATTTAGAGTTACAAAAATTGGCCTTGAGTACAGGGTTCCTGTAGGGTAGTCTTAAGCCCTAAGAGGCACCAAGCGGTTACAAAGGCTAGGTAACAATCCAGATCACAAGGTCCGACGATATAATAAATCCCGTGTTGCCTTATCAACTTTTTGCTGGTAGTCCTCCAATTTGTCAAGTATCTTCTGGGACAGCTATAAGAGAAAAGAAGGAAAACATTACAGAACAGCTCAACAATGGAAAAAGATTGAAGTTATTAATCACTTTGACTTCAACAAGCAGATTCCACCTTATAAAGATGTTAGCCACTCTGCTTCATAAAATCACCATTTGGTATAGGATTCTCCTCTGTGACCCTACTGATAAAACTAGGCATCTCTGTTACATACAACATTTCAATCTCATTTTCTGAATGAATTTTCTAAGTATGGAAATTATACCAGTATTTCTAATAAAAGGATCACTAGCTCTTTTCTTAGGACCAGAGATGCTGCATCTGATGTGACTAGTTATTAGCTGCCAAGTGAAATATAGAACTAATATTTTAGATAGGCTCAGGAGGCACTCCATCTCACTGGTAAACAAAATAAGCCATCACTATAATGACTCTGAGCAAAGGAAACACTATTGTTTTTTATGTTAAGGCAAGCAGAGCAAATATATGACTCCTGAGAAATGTTGTTATATATGCCAACTTCCCTCAGGACAGTGATAATTTATCACACTGTATTTCTTTCTTTTTTGGGGGGTCGGGGAAATGGAGTCTCACTCTGCTGTCCAGGCTGGAGTACAGTGGTGCAATCTCGGCTCACTGGAACATCTGCCTCCCAGGTTCAAGCGATTCTCCTGCCTCAGCCTCCCGAGTAGCTGGGATTACAGGCTCCCGCCACCATGTCTGGCTAATTTTTGTATATTTAGTAGAAACGGGGTTCCACCATGTTGGCAAAGCTGGTCTTGAACTCCTGACCTCTCAGGTGATCTGCCTGTCTCAACCTCCCAAAGTGCTGGGATTACAGGTGTGAGCCACTGTGTCCGGCCTATCACACTGTATTTCAAGTACCTATTTACCCTGTAGGGTCTGCCCTACCAAACTAAACCCTTGAAAGGATGGACCGACTGCTTGCCATTTGTCTCTGTATAATTAACACTTACACAGTTCCTCATTACGTTTTCTCGACCCTATTGCTTAGATCCTTTGCCTTATCTATAAAGGGATTGGGCAGTTTGCTAAGGGCCAAAACTAGGCTTTTGCCCTCCCTTTCTAATCCCAGAGAATTGAAGATCAAGCTGGAAGGTGTAACTGCTGTGCAGGGGCTTACAGAAGACATCTCACGAAAGGGCTGACTTACTGCGATGTTGTGACTGTTGGCACTATTCTCCCCCAGAGCCTGGAGAAGCTGATCAATAGAGGAGTATGGAAGCCACACCATTGGGGCTATTGCGGACAGTGGAAACTAAAAGGAAAATGTTTATTTGAAAACAGTCTGCAAAGTGTACCATTTCTTCTGGGTAGTTGCTTTCATAGGACTCTGTAGAATAAAATGCCCTTTTCTTTTTTTTGAGACGGTCTCGCTCTGTCGCTCAGGCTGAGTGCAGTGGCACGATCTCAGCTCACTGCAACATCCGCCTCCTGGGCTCAAGCGATTCTTGTGCCTCAGCCTCCCCCGAGTAGCTGGACTACAGATGTGCACCAGCATGCCTAATTTTTTTATTTTTATTTTTAGTAGAGATGGGGTTTCACCATGTTGGCCAGGCTGGTCTCGAACTCCTGGCCTCAAGTGATCCACCTGCCTTGGCCTCCCAAAGTGAGCCACTGCGCCTGGCCAAATAAAATGCCTTTTTTTTCCCCACAAGAAACTGTGTGTATACATGTGCACGCACACAATGGGAACCCTCTTTTCTCCAATTGGGAAACTTGTTATTTTTTTGGTTAAATTAAATGTATTTAAAAATTCTTGTCAGCTGGGCCTGTAACCCCAGTGTTTTGGGAGGCCAAGGTGGGCGGATCACAAGGTCAGGAGTTCGAGACCAGCCTAGCCAATATGGTGAAACCCCATCCCTACTAAAAATACAAAAATTAGCTGGGTGCGATGGCAGGCACTTGTAGTCCCAGCTACTCGGGAGGCTGAGGCTGAAGAATTGCTTGAACCCGGGAGATGGAGGTTGCAGTGAGCCGAGATCGTGCCACTGCACTCAAGCCTAGGTGACAGAGCGAGACTCCATCTTGGAAAAAACATAAAAATTAAAAAAAATAATAATAATTTCATGTCAACTTTCTCTTTTTTTGAGACAGGGTCTCACTCTGTCACTCAGGCTGGAATGTAGTAGCATGATCACAGCTCACTGTACCCTCAACCTCCAGGGCTTATGTGATCTTCCCACCTCAGCTTCCCACATAGCTGGGACTACAGGCATGCACCACCGTGACCAGCTAATTTTTTTCTATTTTTTTGTAGATATCGGTTCTATGTTGCCAAGGCTGGTCTTGAACCCCTAGGTTTAAACGATCCTCCCACCTTGACCTCCCAAAGTGCTAGGATTACAGGTGTGAGCTGTTGCACCTGGCTGATTTCATGAGGGTTGAAGCTGTAGTTAACTACACCTATTTAGACCTGGCTCTTCTATTATATTTACCATCTGTGTGAGCCTGTGATAACTTAACCTCTAAGCCTGTTCCCTCATGGGTTAAAAAATATAAAATTAAAACATCCCTCATAAGGCTGCTATAAGGATTAAATAAGAAAATGCTTGTAGAGACTTAACATAGTCCCGGCATACACACAATACCATTTTGTTTACCTCTCTCCACTGAATCCTAATGCCATATTATTTTGATAAAGATGAAATTCCTATTTTATAAACAGGAGACTAGAGACTCCTAGAGTGTCAATATTTAGTTGTATAACTACAGATAGTAATGGCTAAATACACTAATATATAATTCAATTTACTCTCAGATTCTCACCTTACATAGCATGGTAATAAAAGGAAATGCCTAGGCCGGGCGTGGTGGCTCCTGTGGGTAATTCCAGCACTTTGGGAGCCCGAGGGGGATAGATAACTTCAGGTTAGGAGTTCCGAGACGAGCCTGGCCAACATGGTGAAACCCTGTCTCTACTAAAAATATTAAAAAGTTAGCTGGATGTGGTGGCAGGTGCCTGTAATCTCAGCTACTCAGGAGGCTAAGGCAGGAGAATCACTTGAACCCAGGAGGCGGAGGCTGCAGTGAGCTAGTAAGCGGAGGTTGCACCACTGCACTCCAGCTTGGGGGCTGGGCAAGACTCGGCTAAAAAAAAAAAAATATATATATCTATATCTATATCTATGTCTATCTATCTATCTATATATATCTATATATGCAACTATACAGATGTTCCTCAACTTATGATGGGTTTGTTTTCCAATAAACCCATTATCAGTTGAAAATATCATAGGTTGAAAATGCATATAATACACCTAACCTAATGAACATCACAGCTTAGCCTATAGCCTACTTAACCATGCTCAGCATGCTTAACGTTGACCTATAAAGTTGGGCAAAATCATCTAACAGAAAGCCTACTTTATAATACACTGTTGAATATCTTGTGTAACTTATTGAACACTGTACTGCAAGTGAAAAACTGAACAGTTGTATGAGTATTTTGTTTATTTATTTATTTATTTATTTTTGAGACAGTCTCGCTCTGTTGCCCAGGCTTTGGAGTGCAGTGGTGTGATCTCTGCTCACTGCAACCTCTGCCTCCCAGGTTTAAGTGATTCTCCTGCCTCGGCCTCCTGAGTAGCTGGGATTACAAGTGTGCACCACCACGTCTGGCTAATTTTTGTATTTTTAGTAGAGACAGGGCTTCACCATGTTGGCCAGGCTGGTTTCGAACTCCTGACCTCAGGCATCTGTCCGCCTCGGCCTCCCAAAGTGCTGGGATTATAGGCGTGAGTCACTGTGCCCAGCCATGAGTATTTTAAAGTATGGTTTCTCATAAACGTTCATCACTTTCAAACCATTGTAAAGTTGAAAAATCATAAGTCAAACCATTGTAAATTGGGGACCATTTGTATATGCCTACCTCAATTCCAAAGTATTGATGTCCTTTACCCAATACAGCATCCACATATTCTGACACCAAATCCACAGCTTCTTCTAAAAGGTCATAGTTTAAGTATAAACGAAGTAATTCAGCAGCGTCAACCTTCTGTGAAAAGTCGGTGATTAAGAATTTTTAGTACTGACCAAAGAACGCTCAGTGGCTGATTCCCTAACATTTGTATTTCTCAACATAATTAAACCAGTGGCTTGGTTTACTCATCTATATCTTAGGATAAGAGCTGATAACAAATCTGGGGAGTTAGGAAAAAAAAAAGTTGAATTCCTAAGAGCCGTTACTTTTAGGCAGTTTGGGAGGCCCTATCTGTTAAATAGCCTTCTTCCCCTGTTTTATGACCTAGACATACTTTAACTTCTTTCCACTTCAGCTTCCACAGTTGTAAAGTCAACAAACTTTTCCTGAATACTAAAGTGACAATATATTCACGTAATAAGAAATATATGAATGACAAATGCAAAATAAGTTCAAAGAATCACCAACTTTAAATCTGAAGTCTCTATTTGGAAGAGCTCTATTAATTAAGTACGCTTTCTATATTCTGATTTGATCACAATCTTACCTTTACCATCTTAGCTGCCTTCCCTATTTTCTTTTTTTTTTTTTTTTTTGAGACGGAGTCTCGCGCTGTGTCACCCAGGCTGGAGTGCAGTGGCGCGATCTCGGCTCACTGCAAGCTCTGCCTCCCAGGTTCAGGCCATTCTCCTGCCTCAGCCTCCGAGTAGCTGGGACTACAGGCGCCCGCCACCACGCCCGGCTAGTTTTTTTTTTTGTATTTTTAGTAGAGACGGGGTTTCACCATGTTAGCCAGGATGGTCTCGATCTCCTGACCTCGTGATCCGCCCGCCTCGGCCTCCCAAAGTGCTGGGATTACAGGCTTGAGCCACCGCACCCGGCCCTATTTTCTTATTTATTTATTTATTTATTTATTTATTTATTTATTTCGAGACAGAGTCTGTCGCCCAGGCTGGAGGACAGTGGTGCAACCTCAGATCACTGTAACCTCCACCTCTGGAGTAGCTGAGATTACAGGCACGCACCATCACACCCAGCTAATTTTTGTATTTTTAGTGGAGATGGGGTTTCACCATGTTGGCCAGGCTGGTCTCGAACTCCTGACCTCAGGTGATCTGCCTGCCTTGGCCTCCCAAAGTGCTGGGTTTACAGGTGTGAATCACCGCGCCCGGCCTCCTTTCTACCTTAAAAAAAAAAAACTTTCCTGATTTTAACCTTTAGATTTTCTCTTTCCTTATCCTACTCAAGGTGGTTCAGATGCAGAAGTTCCCAAACTTTAGCATGCATCAAAATCAAATTAGGAGCTTCTTAAAACATAGATTTCTGGCTCCTAGCCTGAGATAATCTGATTATATAAATCTAGGATGAGGAATCTGTACTTTGAAGAAGCCTGCCATTTGAATAATTCTGATGCAGACAGTCTAAGAACCCGTGTTTGATTTTTAATAGTCAGGTGAAACAGTGGGAGTGGAGAAGGAACCAATTGGAAACTGGTTGTGCTCAATTAGTTGTGAACACCACTGCACTCAGACCAGCCATACTGTTACATTATTTGAAAAGTACTCCACCCATTCCTGTGGGTTTTTTGAGGTATGAATAGTAAATCCTGTGTCATGCATATGCTCATTGTTCTAAATATAAACTCACTGTTCAGTGAATATAACAGTAGTCATTAACCTAATTACTAACCTATGAAACTTCAAATCTAAATACACAGTAGTACTGTGGAAATGAACCTGAATTGTTCTTATGGTTTTAGCTATGATGAAAAGTTTCTCAAAGTACATAAGTCAATATGTTTCCATAAGTTACCACCCCATCTTTTCCTTTTTCTTTATATATTTTTAAATTTAAATAGAGATGGGGTTTCCCTATGTTGCCTGAGCTGGTCTCAAACTCCTGGGCTCAAGCCACCCTCCCCTGTTGGCCTCCCAATGTGTGGGCATGACAGGTATGAGCCATGGCAGTCATATTTTTAATCATCTCATGAAATTATCCAGAATGACAAAGAGTGGGTTCTTACTCTGTACAAGTTATAATCCACTTACCTTGTAACTGTTTATAAGCCAATTAGGTAGAGGCACTCCATGAGACAAGAGCTTGTTGATTACACAGTGGTGATACAAGTTATTCTGGACTTTGTACCTTTCCAGGTAAGTTGATAATAGTCGCCATGCTTCATCTGTAGCACTTGAAAAAACCAAAAATGACTAATGAGTTTCAGATTCTTAATAGCTATTTTGAGTACCATTCAAAGCATGTATTTACTAGGAAAACTTTGTTTTGAGACAGGGTCTTGCTCTGTCACCCAGGCTGGAGTGCAGGGGTGTGATCTCACCTCATTGCAGCCTCTGCCCCAGATTCTCCCATTTTAGCTTCCTAAATAGATGGGAATACAGGCATACACCACTATGCCTGGCTAATCTTGTTTATGTTTTGTAGAGACAAGGACTTGCTATGTTGTCCACGCTGATATTAAACTCCTGAGCTAAAGTGATCTGTAAGTGTTGGGATTACAGGCAGGAGTCACCATGCCCAGCCTTACAAGGAAAGCTTTAGACATTCACGACTGAATAATATAGCTAAATGGGAACAAATATTATTCGGGCTAATGTGACTTAGGCGATAGTACTAGAAACTAAATGTCTTGGGTTCATATATTCCTCTCCCACTAACGTATTTAGTATGTTGTAAACAAAAGTATTTAGTAAACAAACGTATTTGTTTGGCTATTAATACATAATTCTTTTAACTCCTTTTTTTCTGCATTTATGAAACAAGAAAGTGGTTCAGAACACTGGTTCGCAAACCTGATCAAGCATTAGAATCATGCAGAAGTTCTAACTTAGAAGACTAGGGTGATTGCTCATAATACGTATTTTAATCAGTTATTCTGATGTGCTAATTTAGGGGTTGAAAACTAATGTCAGAGAACTTCCAAATTCTAAAATGCTATCACTCTAAAGTGCTAAGCTGTATAATACCAAGTGCAAATGCAGTTCAGAAAGGGAAGCTTACTGAGGGTTAGGGATGTTAGAGAAGGTTTCTGAAGAAGCTGAAGTACATTTACGTGGACACTAAGTGGGTGCACTGGGGAAGTATACGAACAGAGGAGATCTGAAGAAGGTATGGTGGATGATGGGGGCTGATGGGTGACAGACTGCTGAACAGCAGCTGGAGACAAGCTATAAGAAGACACTGTGATGACACCATGCAGTGACTGCTCAATGGAAGTAATGGGAGAAAAAAGGAGGATAATACTCTGAAACCAAGTAAATACAGATTTTTGCGTGTAAGATTACCCTTCCCTGATATGATACAATAAGTCTTTGAGGAGGGGGTTATGGAGGAGACATTTCATAGGCAAAGACATCCTAGTTTGGACAATAAATGACATGATGTCACCTTAATTATAAACTTTCCAGCCCCTACAAAAACTTAGTCAAAAAGAAAGAAAAAAGTGAAATGATCTATGTAGGACAATTTAATCAGAGAAAGACAGTTACAGCTTTGAGAAAGGCAGAACCACCCAGAGTTGGATGAACACCAGGGCTGTACCTCGACTCTTTAGTAGTGATGACAGATGAGAGCTGATTGGCTGCTAGCCAGGCCCAGGCTTCTGCTTGTGCTGCCTCTCCTCCAAATTGCAATTTGATGCATCTGAAATGAAAATGGTTCCACACTTGAAAACTGAACGCTGAAACGTACCACTTTAATTTGATACTAAAACTAGAGAGATAAGATGAAAACTTCATCTCTAGTATTTTGCTGAATTCACTACTGGAATATTGAATCATCTCTTCCTCAAGTCACACTACGGGATACCTACAAGAACATCAGTAAGCATTAAGAGACAATTTACTTCCAAGATAAAATCAATGATGAAAAATTCTTTTCTTTTTTTTTTTGAGATGGAGTCTCACTCTCATCCAGGCTGGAGTGCAGCGGCGCAATCTTGGCTTACTGCAACCTCTGCCTCCCAGGTTCAAGTGATTCTCCTGCCTCAGCCTTCCAAATAGTTGAGACTATAGGCGCATGCCACCATGCCTGGCTAATTTTTTGTATATTTAGTAGAGACGGGGTTGCACCATGTTAGCCAAGATGCTCTTGATCTCCTGACCTCGTGATCCGCCCGCCTTGGCTTCCCAAAGTGCTGGGATAACAGGCATGAGCCACCGCACCTAGCCTCTTTTTTTTTTTTTTTAATTAAGATGGAGTCTCACTCTGTTGCCCAGGCTGGAGTGAAGTGGTGCAATCTCAACTCACTGTATCCTCCGTCTCCCGGACTCAAGCGATTCTCCTGCCTCAGCCTCCCAAGTAACTGGGATTACAGGCACGCACCACCTCTCCTGGTTAATTTTTGTAGTTTTAGTAGAGATGGGGTTTCGTTATGTTGGCCAGGCAGGTCTCGAACTCCTGACCTCAAGTGATCTGCCCACCTTGGCCTCCCAACGTGCTGACGTTACAGGTGTGCACCACTGCACCCAGCTGAAAAATTCTGAAAGTTCAAAATATTTCTAATTCACAAACTTTTTTTTTTTTTTTTTTGAAACAGTCTCGCTTTGTTGCCCAGGCTCGAGTGCAGAGACGCGATCTCAGCTCACTGCAACCTCCGCCTCCCAAGTTCAAGCGATTCTTGTGCCTCAGCCTCTTGAGAGGCTGAAATTACTGTTGTGTGCCACCATACCTGGCTAATTTTTGTATTTTTAGTAGAGACAGGGTTTTACCATGTTGGCCAGGCTGGTCTCAAATGATCCACCCATCTCAGCCTCACAAAGTATTAGGATTACTGATGTGAGCCACAGTGCCTGGCCAAGAAATTCTTCTTTTTTTCTTTTTTTTTTTCTGAGATGCAGTCTCGCTCTGTCACCCAGACTGAAGAGCAATGGCGTGATCTTGGCTTACTGCAACCTCCGCCTCCCATGTTCAAGCGATTCTCCTGCCTCAGCCTCCCAAGTAGCTGGGATCACAGGCGCCCACCACTGCGCCCTGCTAATTTTTTGTATTTTTAGTAGGTACGGGGTTTCGCCATGTTGGCCAGGCTGGTCTCAAACTCCTGACTTCAGGTGATCTGCCTGCCTCTGCCTCCCAGTGCTGGGATTACAGGCATGGGCCACGGCGCCCGGCTGAAATTCTTTTTAAGAATGCTTGGATGGATTAAACAAAACACTTCTTCAAACCACAAATGGTATACAGGCTACTTGGCTTATGACGACTGCTTCACACTAAGCAAGAGGATAATATATTTGCATTAGAAAAGACTATAAAAAGATAATTTTATACATACTTGAAGGCAAGTCCTTCAAAGACTGGCGTTAAGGGAAGCTTAAAAGTCTGACAGAGTGATATGGCAGTGTCAAAGAGGCCTGCCTGAACCAAGAGAGTGACCATCTCCTCTGCTGATGAACTTCCTGTGAAAATGGAAAAAGATTATTTTGTGTAGCCAAGGCAGACACAAATGAAACCAAACATTTTGCTTTGTTGATGAGTATCTCTGAGTAACAACCCATGCTTTATACCCATCTAGCATGCTACATACACTGCCTTGACCTAAAATGTGCTCTTAGTGCTGACAAGTCAGAGGCTTTAACTCTTGAATTCCTACCGGCAACTGCAACTGCTGATGGATCATGCTGAGCCAAAGTGAGGCGGATACGAGCCAAGGAACACTCTTTCTCCAGATCTTCCAGTTCCAGGATTTCAATTTGTCGATTTGCTATACATCAAAGAAAAATATTTTGAACTCCCAAAATACAAAGAAGTATCCACTAGATTAACTCAGCCTGTCAATTTCCACTGAACATTAAATAACATTCAATTTAATTTCCAAATGCATAAAGGAAGGAGAAAACAGGGAACTAAATAAATGCTAACTTAAACAAATTATGCAATATCCCATGTCAAATCAAAGTATTTTAACAAATGCAGCTGAGAAGGTGCTTACAAGGTACTACATGTAATTTCATTTAACTCTTTAAACTTTTTTTTTTTTTTAAGAAAACAAATCTCTCTCTGTCACCCAGGCTGGAGTGCAGTGGCATGATCTTGGCTCACTGCAACCTCTACCTCTTGGGATCATGTAATTCTCCTGCCTCAGCCTTCCAAGTAGCTGGGATTACAGGCGGGCACCACCATGCCCAGCTAAGTTTTGTATTTTTAGTAGACATGGAGTTTCACCATGTTGGCCAGGCTGTTTTTAAACTCCTGACCTCAGGTGATCCAGCCACCTCAGCCTCCCAATGTGCTGGGATTACAGGCATGAGCCACTATGCCTGGCCTAAAAAAAAATTTTTCTTTTCTTTTTTTTTTTTAAGATGGAGTCTCGCTTTGTTGCCAGGCTGGAGTGCAGTGGCACGATCTTGGCTCACTGTAATCTCCACTTCCCGGGTTCAAGCAATTCCCCTGCCTCAGCCTCCTGAGTAGATGGGACGACAGGTGTGCACCAACAAGCCTGGCTAATTTTTTGTATTTTAGTAGAGACAGGGTTTCACCATGTTGGCCAGGATGGTCTCGATCTCCTGACCTTGTGATCCATCTGCCTTGGCCTCCCAAAGTGCTGGGATTACAGATGTGAGCCACCATGCCTGGCCAAAAGAATTTTCTTCTACAGGGTCTTGCTATAGTTGCCCAGGCTGGTCTTAAACTCCTGAGCTCAAACAATCTTCCTACCTTGGCCTCCCAAAATGCTGGGATTACAAGGCATGAGCCACTGCACCTGGCCTCATTTAACCATTATAATTGTGAAATACTGTCTGTCATCTCTATCAGTAAGAAAGAAATATGACCAAACTGTGAGAGGCAGAATTAAAACCAGGTGTGTCCAAATCTAGAGCCTCGGCTCTTTATGGAAGGATGTCATGCCTCTGTGGTAATAGCAAAAGAACCTGATAAAAAAAAACTTGGAACTAAGCTAATTTAAATACAGCATACAAGAAAAAACCACACTCTTATTTAAGCATTTTCATTTCTCTTACTGTTGTACAACATTTTAGAAGTGCTACCAGACAACCTTTAGCAGATTAGAATGCTGAAAATAAACTAAAAAGAAGGAACTTTACAATATTTTTACAGCAATGTCATTATTATATATAATATATATAGTATATAACAATGTTACTACTATATGTAGTATATAACAGTGTAACTATATATGTTACAATATAACTACTGTCTAAATTACATGTATAGTTGACCCTTGAACAATGCAGGGGTTAGGGATGCTAACTCCTGAGCAGTTGAAACTCTGCATATAACGTTTCATTACCCAAAAACTTAGCTACTAATAGCTGACTACTGACCAGAAGCCTTACTGACAACCTAAACAGTCAATTCACACATATTTTGTATTTTATATAATATACTATCCTTTTTTTTTTTTTTTTGAGACAGAGTTTCACCCTTGTTGCCCAGGTTAGAGTGCAATGGCACAATCTCGGCTCACTGCAAACTCTGCCTCCTGGGTACAAGTGATTCTCCTGCCTCAGCCTCCCAAGTAGCTGGGATTACAGGCATGCGCCACCACGCCCAACTAATTTTTTATTTTTAGTAGAGACAGGGTTTCTCCATGTTGGTCACGCTGGTCTCGAACTCCCAACCTCAGGTGATCCGTCTGCCTCGGCCTCCCAATGTGCTGGGATTACAGGCATGAGCCACCATGCCTGGCCTATATACCGTACTCTTGGTTGTGGTTGTTTTGAGACGGAGTCTTGCTCTTGTTGCCTAGGCTGGAGTGCAGTGGCGTGATCTCAGCTCACCGCAACCTAAGTCTCCCGAATTCAAGCAATTCTACTGCCTCAGCCTCCTGAGTAACTGGGATTACAGGCACCCGCCACCACGCCTGGCTAATTTTTTGTAGTTTTAGTAGACACAGGGTTTCATCATTGCTGACCAGGCTGGTCTTGAACTCCTGACCCCAGGTGATCCGCCCGCCTCAGCCTCCCAAAGTGCAGGGATTACAGGCATGAGCCACAGCACCTGGCCTATACTGTACTCTTAAAAGAAAATGTTATTAAGAAAATCATAGGGAAGGCAGGCACAGTGGCTCATGCCTGTAGTCCCAGCACTATGGGAGTCTGAGGTAGGAGGATTGCTTGAGTCCAGGAGTTTGAGGCTGCAGTAAGCCATGATTGTGCCACTGCATTGCAGCCTAGGTAACAGAGTGAGACCCTGTTTCAAAAACAAAAACAAAAGCAAAAGCAAACAAACATGTTTAGGCAAATGTCGTTTCCCCTCAGTGATTTTCCTTAATAGTGTCTGGGAACTCATCTGCTGCTTCTTGGTCAGCAGAAGCTGCTTCTCCTGTATCTTGACATTTTAAAAGCTGTATCTCTTTCTTAAATTGTCAAACCATCCTTTGCTGGCATTAAATTCTCCAGCTTTAATCTTTTACCTTCCTTTTGCTTTAAGTTGTTGTGTAATAACTTGTTTTGAAAATCATGTTAGAGTCTATAGGTATGCCTTTTTTATATCAATACTGTACTCACATAAAAGCTGGATTTTCAACATGAGATAAAAACGTATTTTGCAAAAAGTACAAGGTTTTTGTACCTACTGGCGAAGCTGAAGCAACAGCTTCACAAATTTTCTCTTCTTTTTTTTTTTTTACAACGTTCCTTACACTGGATTCATTTTTCTTGAAATGGCAGGCAACCTCAGCTGCCAGCCTCAGTCTACAGTAGATATCAAGCAGTTCAACTCATTCTTGTCATGTTATGACTTTTTTCTGCTCCTTGGGAGCACTTCCAGCATCACTACTGACACTTCGTATGAGTCCCACTAAACGTGATTTTTTTTTGAGGCGGAGTCTCACTCTGTCGTCCAGGCTGGAATGCAGTGGCACAATCTCAGCTCACTGCACTCTCCACTTCCTGGGTTCAAGCGATTCTCCTGCCTCAGCCTCCTGAGTAGCGGGAATTACAGGTGAGGGCCACTACTGCCCAGCTAATTTTTGTATTTTTAGTAGAGAAGGGGTTTCGCAACGTTGACCAGGCTGGTCTTGAACACCTGACCTCAGGTGATCCACCTGCCTCGGCCTCCCAAGGCGCTGGGATTATAGGTCTGAGCCACCACACCTGGCTTCCTTAACTTTTTCAGTATTTCTAGGCTATGTGGTTCAACTGGGAGTTTTTTCAAATTGTGACAAATCTCCAGAAAAAGAATCCAATATACTTATTGAAAACAAGAATCTGTATGATAGATGCCTGCAGTTAAAACCTGTGTTTTACAAGGGCAACTGTTACTATTATAACATTTATATATTACTACTATATGTAACTTATTTAACTACATATTTCTATCATAATATAACTAACAATAACAATATTACTACTGTCTAGCAAAGAACCAGTGTGAGACTCCTGACTCACTGGGGGCAGCTGTGCATTCTCCATCATGATTCCTCTTAGGGGATGCTCCAGGGCGATCATACTGATAAAACAAAACAAGCAATTTAGCTGTGAAAATCAGTATTTTATTTTGATATCATTAATTGTGATTCAGAGCTTTTATGCTTAAATTCTCTCAGTGGAAATTATTTTTATTTCAACCAGCAGAGTTCTTACAGAGGTACTGTAACTATGAGACAAAGAAAGAAGTTCTTTGCCAAGTTGTTAACTTATCCATAACATATTACTGAGTCCAAGGACAGGGATTTTGATCTCCATGTAAATCAACTAATTTTTCTTGGTTCCAGAGTTATATATAACAGAAACAGTTGCATGTATCCGACCCATCAGTATGATAGGAAGAACTCAAAGTGTGTGTCCTTTAAAACAGTAACTGTAGACTGCATTAACAAACACAATAGAAATAAAAGCAGCTACCATTTACTGAGCACATTTTCTAGGCCAGGCACTGTTAACTGTCCTAAGCAATTGACTTGAATTATCTCATTAATACCCAAACAATCCTATAAATTAGGTATTATCCATATTTTATGCCAGAGAATAACTGAACAACAAAAGATTAAGTAACTTGTCTGAATTGGGTCAGGTCTGTCTAACTCCAAAACCACTCTGCGATATTTCTTCCTACAATAATTCTGAACTTGAGAACTGAAGGGGTAGTAATATATAACAACTGAATTGTAAACATAGGTTTTTTTCACAAATATCTCAGTAGAAATTGTAAATCAAATCAAGCAAAATGACATAATAGTTTTAAAAGGACCAAAACAAGTAGATTTAATGACCCCAAAATTCCAGGATGAAACGTTTTCATACCACTGCACCAGATGCTGGCTGCACAATCCACGCATATTCTGGACGAATAAGTCGTAAACAATTGAGAGCAGCCAGATAACAGTTGCCTTGTTTCTCAAGTCCCCGGAGAGTTCGAACTTCTCTGCCAAGACGCATTCCATACTCAAACATCACTGTGCCAGCTATGAGGAGATAATAAATCAGACTTTAGAACTTCCAAAAAAAATTTTTTTTTGAGACAGAGTCTTGCTCTGTTGCCTAGGCTGGAGTGCAATGGCGTGATCTCAGCTCATTGCAACCTCCGCCTTCCGGGTTCAAGCGATTCTCCTGCCCCAGCCTCCTGAGTAACTGGGATTATAGGCACACGAGCACCACACCCAGCTAATTTTTGTATTTTTAGTACAGAGTTTAGTAGAGAGTTTCACCATGTTGGTCTCGAATTCATGGCCTCGTGATCTGCCCACCTAGGCCTCCCAAAGCGCTGGGATTACAGGTGTGAGCCACAACGCCTGGCCTTCCAAAATTTGTTTCTCTAGAGATACGCAGAGAGAATGCTATCCCTAATCAAATGTTAAAATTTAAAACAAAATTGGGTTTGATGTAACCCCAGCCCCCTGAAAAAAATCACATGTTGGTGAGGATGTGGAGAAACTGCAACCCTTGTGCACTCTTGCTGGGAATGTCAAATGGTATAGCTGCTATGGAAAACAGTATGGCAGTTCCTCAAAAAATTAAAAGTGAAATTATCATATCATCCAGTAATTCCACTTTTGGGTATATACCCCAAAGAATGAAAAGAAGGGTCTGAAAGAGATATTTTTACACCCATGTTCATAGCAGCATTATCCACAAAAGCCAAAGGTGAAAGCAATCCAAGTGTCCACTGATTAACAAAATCTGACATATAAATATAATAGAAAATCACTTAATTATCTTTAAGATATCTGTTTTTTTTTTTTGAGACGGAGTTTTGTTGTTGTTGCCAAAGGTGGCATGCAATGGTGCAGTCTCAGCTCACTGCAGCCTCTGCTTCCTGGGTTCAAGTGATTCTCCTGCCTCAGCCTCCCAAGTAGCCAGGATTACAGAAGCCCACCACCAAACCCAGCTAATTTTTAAAGACATCTTTAAAGAAGAAAATTCTGATGCCACTACAAGGATGAACCTTGAAGACATTATGCTAGGTGAAATAAGACAGTCACAAAAAGACACATACTATTATGATTCAAGTAGCCAAATTCATACAGATGGGAGGTAAAATGGTGGTTGCCAGGGGATCGGGGTTGGGAGGAACAAGGCGTAGTTGTTTAGTGGGTATAGAGCTTCAGTTTTGCAAGATGAAAAGTGTTCTGGAGATGGGTTACACAATATTGTGAATGCACTTAACACTCCTGAACTGTACACTTAAAAATGGTTAAAATAGCCAGGCGCGGTGGCTCAGGCCTGTGATCCCAGCACTTTGGGAGGCCGAGACGGGCAGATCACGAGGTCAGGAGATTGAGACCATTCTGGCGAACATGGTGAAACCCTGTGTCTACTAAAATACAAAAAAATATTAGCTGGGCGTGGTGGCATGCACCTGTAGTGCCAGCTACTCGCAAGGCTGAGGCAGGGGAATCGCTTGAACCTGGGAGGCGGAGGTTGCAGTGAGCCAAGATCACGCCACTGCATTCCATCAGCCTGGCAACAGAGCAAAACTCCGTCCAAAAAAAAAAAAACCCAAACATGGTTAGGACAGTAAATTGTATGTTATGTGTATTTTACCACAATTAAAACAAAAAAAGAAAAAAAATTTTTTTGACATGTAGATACTACATTACCATAACAAGTGCAGAAGACTAGTTTATAGAGCTAGTCTCAGCCACATTGTCACCTATACCTGCCCAGGACTGAGACCAAGAGATGTTTGGATACTCTCTGCTTAAGAACATAGATTCTCAGTCAGGCACAGTGGCTGACGCCTGTAATCCCAGCACTTTGGGAGGCAGAGGTGGGCAGATCACCTGAGTCCAGGAATTCGAGACCAGCCTGACCAACATGATGAAACATTGTCTCTACTAAAAATACAAAAATTAGGGGTTAGGTGTGGTGGCTCACGCTTGTAATCCCAGCACTTTGGGAGGCTGAGGCGGGTGGATCATTTCAGGTCAGAAGTTCAAGACCAGCCTGACCAACACATGGTGAAACCCCCTCTCTACTAAAAATACAAAAATTAGCCAGGTGTGGTGGCACCCCTGTGGTCCCAGCTACTCAGGAGTCTGAGGCAGGAGAATTGCTTGAACCCGGGAAGGCAGAGGTTGCGGTGAGCCGAGATTATGCCACTGCACTCCAGCCTAGGCGACAGAGTGAGACTCTGTCTCGGAAAAAAAAAAAAACACACACACAAAAAACACAACTAGGTGGGCATGGTGGTGGACGCCTGTAATCCCAGCTACTCGAGAGGCTGAGACAGGAAAATTGCTTGAACCTGGAAGTGGAGGTTGCTGTGAGTCAAGATCGAGCCACTGCACTCCAGGCTGATCGACAGAGTAAGACTCTGTCTCAAAAAAAAAAAAAAAAAACATAGATTCTCATTTTTATAATACTGAAAAGTCCACTGTTCTGGGATGGCATGGGACTCCAGAAATTAAAAATATCATTAAAAATTCTTTCAGTTTTCAAATAAAACTATTTTTCATTTCAACACATATTTTTGAACACCTGCAATATGTAAGGCACTTTTAGAACAGCCTTGCTCTAGAAAAACCTGAACATTAATCTTGCTAAACTGGTACTAAGCAGGTTGATAAAACGTTATTGTGAAAGCAGATACTGAGAGATCTTTAATAATTTATATTTCCCTTCCTATATGATTCAAGAAAATAAAGAATATGCAAATATGTTTTACTATTAGGAATGTTAAGAACCTGCCTATGAATAAACTCCATCTATTTTTTTCCAGTGAAAATCAGCAAGAAACCAAAGAAAATTCTAAGTAAAAATGGTACAAAAATGTTAAGACATTCCACGGTGATTATATTGCAAAATATAATCTTAAAACCATCTCACATTCCTTTCATTTTAGCTGTTCTGATAAATAATGCATTGATAACATAAGTCCAAATTAAGATACATCCTACAAAAATGACTGACCTATATGCTTCAAAAATATCAATGTCATCAAAGGCAAAGTGAGGCTCCAGATTAAAGGAGCCTAAAGACATCGCACAACTAAATGCAGTGTGTATTCTAGATCCAGGGTAAGGGCAGTCTGGGAGGGATGTGCTATAAAAAACATTACTGGCCAGGTGCAGTGGCTCATGGCTGTAATCCCAGCACTTTGGGAAGCGGAGACGGGCAGATCACCTGAGGTCAGGAGTTCAAGACCAGCCTGACCAACATGGTGAAACCCCGTCTCCACTAAAAATATTAAAAAATTAGCTAGGCGTGGTGGTGGGCACCTGTAATCCCAGCTACTTGGGAGGCTGAGGCAGGAGAATCATTTGAACCTGGGAGGTGGAGGTTGCAGTGAGCAGACATGGTGCCACTGCACTCTACCCTGGGTGACAGAGTGAGACTTCATCTCAAAAAAAAAAAAGAAAAAAAGCAGCAGCTGTGGAAGCCCAGACACCAGGAAGGTGAGATCTTCGACACAGAAAAAGAGAAATATGAGATTACAGAGCAGAGCAGGATTGATCAGAAAGCTGTGGACTCACAAATTTTACCAAAAATCAAAGCTATTCCTCAGCTCCAGGGCTACCTGCGATCGGTGTCTGCCCTGACAAATGGAATTTATCCTCACAAATTGGTGTTCTAAATGTCTTAAGAAGAACCTAATTAAATAACCGATGACATTAAAAAAAATCATGATGTCTTTAACTTCCTCTCAGAAAGACCAGCAAAAACAAACAAGTAAATAAATCAATAGGTATTGAGAGAGGAAGGAAGGAAGGGGGAAAAAAGGAAAGGAGGGAAGAGGAGAGAGGTAAGAAAATGATGTAAAATATTAACAACTGGGGAATTTGGGTGAAAGGTATATAGGGAGATGTTCATTGCATTAATGTTTTAACTGTTCTGTAGACTTGACAAATTTTAAATTAAAAAGTTGAATGAAGAAAAAAAGAATTCACCAGTATATCATTTGATAACTTCTAAATGTAATTTTTTTTTTTGAGACAGGGTCTCGCTCCGTCACCCACGCTGGAGTTCTGTGGCATGATTTTGGCTCAGTGCAACCTCCACTTTCCGGGTTCAAGTGACTCTCTTGCCTCAGCCTCCTGAGTAGCTGAGATTACAGGCATCCGCCATCATGCCCAGCTATTTTTTGTATTTTCAGTAGAGAGGGGATTTCACCATGTTGGCCAGGCTTGTTCTCCAACTCCTGACATTAAGTGATCCACCCGCTTCAGCTTCCTCAAGTGCTGGGATTACAGGCGTGGGCCACCATGCCCAGCCCTAAATGTAAATTTTAGTCCCCTCTTTAAGGATTTGATTTGGCATTTAATTGAGGGGATGTGGGACAATCTAACCATAGCTAATGCGGAATATCGTCTATTATACGCATAACCTAAGCACATTTAAGCAGTCAGAATTTTGCTCTAAGAACTGAAATGTGGAAAGGGAGAAGGTCAATGGTAAAATAGCACAGGTACTCAAAACCAGTCTCAAAACTTCATGCTGTCTCTAATGAAAAAGCTAATTTCCTTTATTTATTTATTTATGAGACAGAGTTTTGCTCTTTCGCCCAGGCTGGAGTGAAGTGGTGTGATCTTGGCTCACTGTAACCTCCGCCCCTCGCCCCACCCTGTTCAAGCAATTCTCCTGCCTCAGCCTCCTGAGTAGCTGGGATTACAGGTGGCCGCCACCACGTATGGCTAATTTTTGTATTTTTAGTAGAGAAGGGGTTTCACCATGTTGGCCAGGCTGGTCTCGAACTCCTGACCTCAGGTGATCCACCTGCCTCAGCCTCCCAAAGTGCTAGGATTACAGGTGTGAGCCACTGTGCCCGGCACTAATTTCCTTTATAATTGGACAGAAGATGCAAATAGAATGCCATTTCAGTGGCAACGCCTTGAGAAAGTTCTAGAATGGAAGCAAGGGCATATCTTCAAGATAATCTTCAAAAAGTTTAAGCTAACCTTGTACTGAAACACATATTAAAAATTACCTAAGTCCAACACACAATATTTTGGTAAAACATGATTAAACTAATAAGGTTGTCTCCAAGATACTGTCTGGTTACATTGCTCACCCTTGCGGTAATTGTGGCGATAGACGTGAAAGGCATACAGAAGTTCATAGTAATTGTGAGTCATAAGGTCCACGGCTCTAGCACGTGACTCAATTATTCCCACAACCTAGGGAAGGGGAAGTAATCAGATAACTAAGTCAGTAGCAATCATGGCAACCACCATACTTGCTGAAAGCCAGCACTGAATAACTGAAATTACCTCATTATGCAGATTCACATAGGGAAACTCTACAAGATCCTGTAGCTGTGAGCGTTCACAAAGAACTACCACCAACTGCCGTAAACAATCTAATTGCCTAGAAGGAAAGAAAGGAATATGAGGGCAAACTATCTTAGTAGGTTAAACAGAATTGGTAAATTGTCTTCTCTAAAAAAGATCATGAAATTACCTGCTGGAATCAGGAATTTGGGTTAAGGCTTCATATGCTTGGCTATTGTGACCCAAATCCAAATGATGTTTGAAAATGCATGTCCTTAGAGTAGCCTAAATACCAAATGTAGATCAAATATCAAAAAGAGCAGTATAAATGAACATACCACACCCACAACAAACCTTAAAGAAAACAACCAAATTGCAGCCAATTCTTACCTGACTTTTCCAGTCATCACCTGCTTCAGTTATGGCCGATGTAGCCAACTGAATAACCAGTTCAGGCAAACCAATGACATCTAGTAGTCGTAAAACCTAACGAGAAATAGAAGAAATTTCCGTTAAAATTAATATGGTAATGCACTTTAAACTAAGTTATGGTTTAAAATTATTGAGAAAGGTTAAGTAGGCCGGCATGGTGGCTCCAACTCCAATCCCAGTACTCTGGAAGGCTGAGGCAGCAGGATTGCTCAAGGTCAGCTTGGGCAATAGGGCAAGACCCCATCTGTACAAAAAAATTTAAAAGAAATTAGCTGCGTGTGGTGGCATGCACCTGTAGTTGTAGCAACTTGGGAGGCTGAAGTGGAAAGACTGCTTGAACCCAGGAGTTCAAGGTTGCAGTGAACTTTAATCTTGCCATTGCAATTCAGCCTGGGTGGTACAGCATGACCCTGTCTCTATCCTCAGTGCCTAGTATACAGTAGTCTCTCTGTAAATACTTGTTGAGGGTCTGGTGGCTCACACCTGTCATTCTGAACAACATGGCGAGACCCCATCTCTATTTAAAAAAAAAAAAAAAGCTTGTTGAATGAAAGAATAGATACAATTTCACTACTAACTGTTCAAGTCACAGACGAATGTAAAGAATATTAAATTAACACCACAGTTTTATAAAAACCCTAAAGATAATTTGCTAAATGACTGACATAATCCTTTTTTTTTTTTTTTTTGAGACAGGGTCTCAATCAATCAGGCTGGAGTGTAATGGTGTGATCTCAGCTCATTGCAACGTCCACCTCCTGGGTTCAAGTGATTCTCCTGCCTCGGCCTCCTGTGTAGCTGGGATTACAGGCATGCCCCACCACACCCAGCTAATTGTTTGTGGTTTTAGTAGAGATGGAGTTTCACCATGGTGGTCAGTTTGGTCTTGATCCCCTGACCTCAGGTGACCTGCCTGCCTCAGCTTCCCAAAGTGCTAAGGTCACAGGTGTGAGCCATTATGCCCGGCCTGACATATTTGATTGTCCACCCTATCAACGTCTGCACGCTCCCCTAACCATGCACATTTCCCTATCTCATATACGTGCAATTCTCTAATACATATGTATGACACATCCAAAATATAAGTTTATGAAGGATGAAGATAAAATAAAAAGTTTTACAATTACTTTTATTAATTTTTTGAGACAGGGTCCTGCTCTGTTGCCCAGGCTGGACTGCATAGCTCAGTGTAGCCTCGACTTCCTGGGCTCAAGTGATCATCCCATCTCAGCCACCTGAGTAGCTGGGACCACAGGTAGGCACCACCATGCCTGGCTAATTTTTTAATTTTTTGTAGAGATGGGGTCTTCCTATGTTGTCTGGGCTAATCTCAAACTCCTAGGCTCCAGTGATCCTGCTGCCTTAGCCTCTCAAAGTGTTGGGATTACAGGTGTGAGTCACTGCACCCACTATAATGGACCTGGAAAATTCTTATCTTCTAGTGACATCATAGCCACCACAACAAAATGTATTGCTCACGTTTGTGGTGATGCTAGTGTAAACAAACCTACTGTGCTGCCAGTCGTATCAAAAGTATAGCATGGCCAGGCACGGTGGCTCATGCCTATAATCCCAGCACTTTGGGAGGCCGAGGCAGGTGGATCACTTGAGGCCAGGAATTTGAGACCAGCCTGGCCAACATGGTGAAACCCCGTCCCTACCAAAAATACAAAAATTAGTGGGGGTGTGGTGGCGCACACCTGTAATCCCAACTACCTGGGACGCAGAGGCAGGAGAATTGCTTGAACCTGGGAGACGGAGGTTGCAGTGAGCCAGATCGCACCACTGCACTGAGCGATAGACTCCGTCTCAAAAAAAGAAAAAAAAAAAGAGTATAGTATATATGATTATATAGAGCACATAATACTTTTTTTTAATTTTGAGACACGGTCTCACTCTGTCACCCAGGCTGGACTGGAATTCAAAAGAATTGTCATTAGTAGGAAAGTAGAGGGTTTTTTGGTTTTTTTTTGAGGTGGAGTCTTGTTTTGTCATCCAGGCTGGAGTGCAGTGGCATGATCTCGGCTCACTGCAACCTCCGCCGCCTCCCAGGTTCAAGTGATTCTCCTGACGCAGGCACCTGAGTAGCTGGGACTACAGGTGCACACCACCATGGCTAATTTTTGTATTTTTAGTAGAGATGGGGTTTCACCATGTTGGTCAGGCTGGTCTCAAACTCCTGACCTCGTGATCTGCCTGCCTCAGCCTCCCAAAGTGCTGGGATTACAGGTGTGAGCCACCACATCCGGCCAAGGGTGATTAAGAGCTACAAATCTACTTCAGTGTAAATTCATTTATCTAATAAGCAATTAACACAGTGAAGACTGCTTTTGTGGCATTTACTTTCTGGTGGGAAATCCAGATAAATAGTAGTCTAAAATATGAAACTGAGTATGGTGAAATGTTATACAATCTGGAAGTGTGCGCAAGAGGATGAATAAAAAAGCTTTTCTGCACAGGCCAGGCAGAGGGCACTATCTGAGAAGGTGACAGATAAGCAGAGACCTGAGTGGAATGAGCGTGTGAAGAAGGGCATTTCAGGCTGACAGCACAGCAGGCAGAAAGGCCCTGAAGAGAACAGAGCATGCGCTTGACTTGAATGAGACGGTAGGAAGGTCACCACTGTTACAATGGAGTGACCAGAGGAAAGAAGGGCAGCAAACAGGTCAAGAGGATCCTCAAGTCCAAATTATAAACTAAGGCTAAATACAGCATTACTAGTCAATTCCCAGAAATATCAGCAAGACTAATAAAGTGCAAATCAAGTAATAAAATTCTAATGGCAACTGGGCTAATAAAATACCATGATGAAAATTTCATTTCAGTTAAAAATATTTATCAAATTTTACCATTTAACCCTAATTATAGATCCTGGGAAAAAATGTTAACGTAAAATATGTTTCTTTAATTTCTTTTTGTTTTTTTTCGGAGATGGAGTCTTGCTCTGTCACCCAGGCTGGAGTGCAGCGGCATGATCTTGGCTCACTGCAACCTCCACCTAAAGGTTCAAGTGATTCTCCTGCCTCAGCCTCCCAAGTAGCTGGGATTACAGGCACCCGCCACCACGCCCGGCTAATTTTTGTATTTTTAGTAGAGACAGGGTTTCACCATGTTGGCCAGGCTGGTCTCAAACTCCTAACCTCAGGTGATCTGCCTGCCTTGGCCTCCCAAAGTGCTGGGATTGTACTCATGAGCCACCGTGCCCAGCCATGTTTCCTTAATTTCTCTAGGCAAATTCATTTTTCTTAAATTTGGAAATTCAGGGAGCAACTAAATTTTGGTAGTATTTTTCTCCAAAAATAGCAAAGCAATATATTTCAGATGTGTTTTTACACAGGGTGGTATAAGGCCAAACCAAGACACAATGTACCTTGTCATAATACTGCAGCCTGGGGGTAGACACGATCTCCCCATCCTCTGAGCGAATCAAGCGATCCAAGAATTCCTCTTTGCCTACTTCAGATGCTGCCTGACAAAAACATTCCAGAGCCTGGAGAAATAAAATATAAAATAACTTGTAACAGATCATTCCAATTCCAGGTGCTATAAATCAGGGGTTCACATGCAAAGGAAAGCCAAAAAAGAAACAACATTATTTAACATGGTCTACTATATGCACAGTTTCTGACACATCTGAATTCTGTGTGATGCATTCATGTTTTTAAAAATTTACCTCACATTTAACTTTAAAAAGTAAACATTGGCCGGGTGTCGTGGCTCATGCCTGTAATCCCAGCACTTAGGGAGGCCGAGGCGGGTGGATCACAAGGTCAGGAGTTTGAGACCAGCCTGACCAACAAGGTGAAACTCCGTATCTACTAAAAATACAAAAATTAGCCGGGTGTGGTGGCGGGCGCCTGTAATCCCAGCTACTCAGGAGGCTGAGGCAGTACAATCGCTTGAACCTGGTGGGCGGAAGTTGCAGTGAGCTAAGATCATGCCACTGCACTCCAGTCCTCCAGCCTGGGTGACAGATCAAGACTGTCTTCAAAAAAAAAAAGAAAGTAAACCTTAATAAGATAATTGACACATACATACATAAGGCAACTGTAGCAATATGTTAACAATTGTAGAATTTGAGTGATAGGTAAATACTGTTCACTGTAAAAGTCTTTAAACTTTCCTGTCTGTTTGAAAATTTATATAATAGAACATCAGGGAAAAAATTAAAAATGTAAACTACCATAATGAGAAAAAAAGCAGCATAAAGCAATAAAAAAAAATGTAATTAATAAGTAAATTTGGGCTGGGTACAATGGCTCATGCCTGTAGTCCCAACACTCTTTGGGAGGCTGAGGCGGGCAGATCACTTGAGCCCAGGAGTTCATGACCAGCCTGGGCAACATGGGAAAACCCCATCTCTACAAAAAATTTAAAAATTAGCCAGGAATGGTGGCGCGTGCCTATAGTCCCAGCTACTTGAGAGGCTGAGGTGGGAGAATTGCTTGAGCCCAGGAGGTTGAGGCCGCAGTGAGCCATGATTACACCACTGCACTCCAGTCTGGGTGACAAGACCCTGTCTAAAAGAAATAATAAAATAAGTAAATAAATTTGATTTATAAAAATGTATCCTGGCCAAACGCGATGGCTTATGCCTGTAATCCCAGCACTGGGGGAGGCCAAGGTGGGAGGATTGCTTGAGTCCAGCCTGTGCAACACAGTGAGACCCTGATTCCACAAAATAATAATAATAATAATAACAAAAGGAATCTCTAAAAACACACAGGGGCAGGAGAGTTGTAATATTTTCTTATGTTCCTGAGTCTTATCTAAATTGCAGAATATAAGAAAGTAAATAGTCCTCACATGTATATTATGCTTTTGACTGACATTAGTACAGTCTTCTTTAACTTTGTCTAGAGGATTCTATGTCTCCCATCCCCTAAAACCTAGTCAAATGGAAGCTAAGCAACTTCCTTGCGTTAAAGTTTATTTACCATTCAAATGTAGTTTACCTTCTGTCCTTCTCCTGTAACTAGGTAACACCTTCCCAGCATAAATCGACAGGAACCAACATTGACTTGACACCAGGGATGGAGCAGTTGAATATAATCCTTAAAGGCATAAAAGGTGCTTTCTGATTAGAAAATAAATGTTTCTTAAGGAGATACTCATTCCCAAGTTCTTCACAGAGGATGAAAAGAGAGCATTTGAACAAATGTTTTATTTCCTGACATAATTCTGAGATTAAAACCTACCCCTGTTGCCTTCCTTCCTCATCCATTCTCCCTTTCCTTACACAAACAGGAGTTCAGTAACACACATACACATACTTTACATCTCAGCAATTTTCCAATTTTTGGTATTTATTGGTTCAATGACTAGATTCCAGTAAAGGATGTATATGAAAACAATAGTACATTTGTATTACTATAAAGAAAACCTAGCAGAGTTAATTTCTTAAAAAGATACTCTAGAGGCCAGTGCAGTGGCTCATGCCTGTAATCCCAGCACTTTGGGGAGGTGGGTGGATCACTTGAGGTCAGGAGTTTGAGACCAGCCTCGCCAACATGGTGAAACCCCGTCGCTACTAAAAAAACAAATATTAGCAGGGCGTGATGGCATGAGCCTGTAATCCCAGTTACGCGGGAGGCTGAGACAGGAGAATTGCTTGAACCCAGGAGGTGGAGGTTGCAGTGAGCCAAGATCATGCCACGGTACTCCAGCGTTTCAGAAAAGAAAAAAAAAAGATACTCTAGAAAAAAATCATGTTAGGAATTATACTGTCCAGAGAAGTAGAGAAAAATCTCTCTCTTTAAAAATTTATTTTATTACTTACTTTAAAAGCCTTTAGAATCAGGTATTCTCTCAGCCAAGTACTAACCATGCCCAACCCTCTTTAGCTTCGTAGATCAGACAAGATCAAGCAAGTTCAGGATGTTACAGAAATAGAGAACAATCTCTTTGGGGTATGTCTTCGCATAATCAAGTTTAAATTATTGTGGTCCTTTAAAATGCAGTTCACATTTACAAAGAAAAATATTCTGCAATCCCATGCTTTACAAGAATGTGTAGATGTGAAATGTTCAAAGGAACTCACCTGCAATTGTACATATTGACAATTTCCCATCAAACATTCTAGAAAGAGACACCCAGGATTGCTAGGCCATCTAGTCATTGGTTAAGGAGATTTCTTAATTTTTGTTGGCAAATCTTAAACACATACATTGGGCATCAAATTCAGAAAAGTCCATAAAATAGCTTAATTTACAAAAACAAGGAAGAGAAGTTGGCCAAGCACATGTTCTTTCATCGTCACTAGAATACAGTTAAACAGTTACATATATACCAGGAGACTTGTTACAGAGCTTAGAACTCAGGTAACTACGGAATAAAGCATCTATTTCACCAGGCATGGTGGCTCACTCCTGCAGTCCCTGTACTTTGAGAGGGTAAGGTGGGAGGACTGCTTGCACCCAGGAGATCAAGACCAGCCTGGGAAACACAGTAAGATTCCTGTCTCTAAAAATAAATACATTTTTAAAAGCCTGTATTTCATTACTGGGTGTTCATTTTCAATTCCAGCTGGTGTACTGCAGAACACAGTATTGGTGCCAGTGGACATCCAGCACATAACATGGTACCTGGCATATAGAGCCATTCAATAAATATTTGTTGAATGAATAATGTCTTTTTTTTATTTTTTATTTTTTTGAGAAAGAGTCTCACTCTGTTGCCCAGGCTGGAGTGCAGGGACATGATCTCAGCTCACTGCAACCTCTGCCTCCAAGGTTCAAGTGATTCTCCTGCCTCAGCCTCCTGAGTAGCTGGGACTACAGGCGCATGCCACCACATCCAGCTAATTTTTGTATTTTTTTGTAGAGGTGAGGTTTCACCATGTTGGTCAGGCTGGTCTTGAACTGCTGGCCTCAAGTGATCTGCCCGCCTTGGCCTCCCAAAGTGCTGGGATTATAGGCATGAGCCACTGCACCCAGCCGAATGAATAATTTTTTTTTTGAGACGGAGTCTCACTCTGTCGCCCAGGCTGGAGTGCACTGGCGCTATCTTGGCTCACTGTGAGCTCCGCCTCCCGGGTTCACACCATTCTCCTGCCTCAGCCTCCCAAGTAGCTGGGACTCCAGGCGTCCACCGCCACGCCCGGCTAATTTTTTTTTGTATTTTTAGTAGAGATGGGGTTTCACCGTGTTAGCCAAGATGGTCTCGATCTCCTGACCTCGTGATCCGCCCGCCTGGGCCTCCCAAAGTGCTGGGATTACAAGCGTGAGCCACGGAGCCCGGCTGAATAATGTCTTAAAACAGACCCAGATATTTCATTACATAGGCAAAATAAGAACCTTAGACTATTTAGATAGAAAAGAACTGGTTTTTTTTTTTTTTTTTTTTTTTTGAAGAGTCTCACTCTGCCACCCAGGCTGGAGTGTGTGTCGCGAGCTTGGCTCACTGCAACCTCCGCCTCCCAAGTTCAAGCTATTCGCAGCCTTCCGAGTAGCTGGAATTACAGGTGCAGGCCACCACGCCTGGCTAATTTTTGTATTTTTAGTAGACATGGGAGTTTCACCATGTTGGCCAGGCTGGTCTCGAACTCCTGGCTTTAAGTGATAAGCCCACCTCCACCTCCCAAAGTGCTGGGATTACAGGAGTGAGCCAACATGCCTGGCCAGAAGAGAGCTTTTCACTGGCTCTTAAATAAAAGGATACAAAAGCTGCAATAAATAACTGGTAATTGCAGTAATTGTTTCAGGCCAATTCAATCCAGTTTGGCTCAGAGGTGCCTTTGGCTGAGAGAAGAGGTGAGATATAATGTGTTTTCTTGCAACTTCTTGGAAGAATAACTCCACAATAGTCTGAGGACTAGATACTTAAAAAGAAAAAGTTATGACAGTTTTGTGTAGTGGTAATATCAATTTTCAATTAAAATAATCTATCAATTCATTTTATGCCTGTAACAAACAATTTAGCACTTCGAAAGAGGAAATGTATCATGGGTATATATCCAGTGGCACCATAAATAAAAGTAGTTTGTAAATTGTGAAGCGCTATAAAAATGCAATGAAAACACCATTCACATCAAAGTTACAGTCATTTCTTTTCACTGATCTCACAACACTTAAGTGCCTTCCCTAGAAATTCTTCATGATAAATACAATTAGCCCTAGGATTTCAACTTTTATACCACAACAATACAAAATAAATTCTCCAGAATGGTTTTCAAACACGAGGGATACTTTAAATATCTGTTGACTAAGATTACAAAAGTTACCATAAACGTTAATGAATTTTTTAATGATTTTGTTAAATTAATCACTGAAGCATCAAAACAGAATGGGAAAGCAGCTATATATATACATATAAAATATCCTTAACATACGCCTGATCTGGTACTACAGCTTCACAGACCCCATGCCACAAACGGAGATCTCAGGCCACAGCTTACTCATGCCTTCTGAAAGCAAAGAGCCTAGCAACCTTTCTATGGCAAAGGTGGCTAGAGACCACTTTAATGAATATGCAATAAATCCCCAGTTTAAAATGAAATGTGTACATAGTCCACTCCTTACCAAACCTATTTGCCATTAAAGCACCAGAGTCTGTTAATTCCAGTACTGATAAGTGTTGGAGATTAGACTCCCTGTGAGAAAAGGGGAAAAGACAACTTAGTAAATTCTCCTATGCTAAACATTACTTCTACAAGCTTTTCTACTAAGAACATTGTCAATTTAATTAATAAATTGCAAATAAAAACTCCACTGAAAGCACAAAAAAAATTGGAAATCATTATAGATTGTTGCCCATAATATCACTTTGTGACCCTTCAATGAGGAGCCGGAGCAAACAGGATGGTTTATCTTATTGCAAATGTGAATCTTGGCCAGGTGTGGTGGCTCATGCCTGTAATCCCAGCACTATGGGAGGCCGAGGCGGGTGGATCAAGACCAGCCTGGCCAACATGGTGAAATGCCACCTCTACTAAAAATACCAAAAATTAGCCAGGTGTGGTGGCAGGCGCCTCTGATCCCAGCTATTCTGGAGGCTGAGGCAGGAAAATTGTTTGAATCAGGGAGGTGGAGGTTGCAGTGAGCTGAGATCACACCACTGCACTCCAGCATGGGCAACAAGAACAAAACTCCATCTCCAAGAAAAAAAAAAAAAGTGAATCTTGTAATTCTTGGATTCAGCTATAAAGAAACTCAGCCTACCTAAAATAACTAGCATAACGTTTTGTGTATGATCTTTCCTTCTGGTTTCATCTTATTTTATATTCAACATGATTTATATGTACATACAAATGTATAATACATAAGTATATATAATACATAATTTATCTGTAGACATACATACAGTCTATGATTACATGTGACTTATTATTTTCATTCTTTTTTTTTTTTTTTTTTTTTTTGAGACGGAGTCTCGCTGTGTCGCCCAGGCTGGAGTGCAGTGGCCGGATCTCAGCTCACTGCAAGCTCCGCCTCCCGGGTTTTTACGCCATTCTCCTGCCTCAGCCTCCCGAGTAGCCGGGACTACAGGCGCCCGCCACCTCGCCCGGCTAGTTTTTCGTATTTTTTAGTAGAGACGGGGTTTCACCGTGTTAGCCAGGATGGTCTCGAACTCCTGCCCTCGTGATCCGCCCGTCTCGGCCTCCCAAAGTGCTGGGATTACAGGCTTGAGCCACCGCGCCCGGCCCTATTTTCATTCTTATAAGTTGCTTTCAACCTCTAACAAGTAGAGGTACCAAAAAGATCTCTGAATCTTAACGACATATAATTTTACAGCATACTGTTAAAAATCTTTTTCCCGGCTGGGTGCGGTGGCTCACGCCTATAATCCCAGCACCGTGGGAGGCCAAGGCAGGCGAATCACCTGAGGTCAGGAGTTTGAGACCAGCCTGGCCAACATGGTGAAACCCCATCTCTACAAAAGTAGAAAATTTAGCCGGGCATGATGGCAGGTGCCTGTAATCTCAGCTACTTGGGAGGCTGAGGCAGAAGAATCACTTGAACCTCGGAGGCGGAGGTTGCAGTGAGCCGAGATCATGCCATTGCACTCCAGCCTGGGCAAGAGAGAGCAAGACTGTCTCAAAAACAAAACAAAACAAAACACTGTAACTTTTTCCCTTTAAGAAATGGGAAAAATAACTAAACTCACAATTTACATTTTAAATAATTGGGATAATGAAACTCACAGTGTGTCAAGTGGAACATCAGTTGCCAAGCACTCACTTCCCCATTTAATGAGGTAATAAGATAAGAGTAGGGGAGCTGTTCGATGTAGTAGGTCTTGCTGAGCTTGAAAGAGCTGACCAGCTCCCCAAATCACCTATGCATTATGGGTGGGTGGATAGGACAAGAAATTATAGCAATTAGTAATGGTAACTCTTACGGCTCAGGTGGAAGTAAAATAAAATAACAAATACAAAGGTCACAATACTGTAAAAGCAGCATGTTTTACATTTTACGGTAGCAAGTGGCAAAATATCTTCCCAAACATTAACAGTCAAAAAATAATCAAAAACAGCTCACCAAGTAATGGAAGCTGATGATGAAAAGAAACCAACAATAAAAAGCTTAACTTTCATTAAACCTGCGGGTTCAGAATTAAAGAAGAGGGCAAGGCACAGTGGCTCACACCTGTAATCTCAGCACTTTAGGAGGCTGACGTGGGCAGATCACTTGAGCCCAAAATTTCGAGACCAGACTGGACAACATGGTGAAACCCTGTCTCTAGTAAAAATTACAAAAATTAGCCAGGCATGGCGGTAGGCGCCTGTATTTCCAACTACTTGGGAGGCTGAGGCAGGAGAATTGCTTGAACTTGGGAGGCGGAGGTTGCAGTGAGCTGAGATTGTGCCACTGCACTCCAGCCTAGGTGATAGAGCAAGACTCCGCCTAAAAAAAAAAAAAAAAATTAGCCTGCGTGGTGGTAAGTGCCTGTAGTCCCAGGTACTGAGGAGGCTGATGTGGGAGGCTGAACTGAGCCCAGGAAATCAAGGCTGCAGTGGGCCAAGATGGAGCCACTGCACTTCAGCCTGGGCACAACAGAAGTGAGACCTTGTCTCAAAAAAAACAAAACAAAAAAAAAACAACAAAGAATTGAAGAGACACAGGGAAATCTAAATTCTCTCATATACTGCTGGTGTTGGGTAAAAAAATAGGTATGACCATTATAAGCAAATTTGGCAGTACTACCAAAAGACTTAAAATGTGCATAACCTGTAGACCAAAGTCTAGTTCTTAGAACTTATCCTAGAGATATAATTAAAGATGTATAAAAAGTGGCCAGGCATGGTGGTTCAAACTTGTAATCCCAGCACTTTGGGAGGCTGAGACAGGCAGATCACCTGAGGCCAGGAGTTCGGGACCAGTCTGGCCAATATGGCGAAACCCCATCTCTATTAAAAATATAATTAGCGGCCGGGCGCGGTGGCTCAAGCCTGTAATCCCAGCACTTTGGGAGGCCGAGATGGGCGGATCACGAGGTCAGGAGATCGAGAACACCCTGGCTAACACGGTGAAACCCCGTCTCTACTAAAAAATACAAAAAACTAGCCGGGCGAGGTGGCGGGCGCCTGTAGTCCCAGCTACTCGGGAGGCTGAGACAGGAGAATGGCGGGAACCCGGGAGGCGGAGCTTGCAGTGAGCTGAGATCCGGCCACAGCACTCCAGCCTGGGCAACAGAGCGAGACTCCGTCTCAAAAAAAAAAAAAAAAAAAAAAAAAATATATATATATATATAATTAGCCAGTGTAGTGGCAAGCATCTGTAATCCCAGCTAACTGGGAGGCTGAGATATGAGAATTGCTTGAACCCAGGAGGTGGAGGCTGCAGGCTGCAGTGAGCCAAGATTGCACCACTGCACTCCATTCTGGGCTGCAGAGCAAGACTCTCAAAAAAAAAAAAAAAAAAAAAAAAAAAGATGTGCAGAAAATTATGGACATAAGGGAAAAACTGGCAACAAAGAGAAAAATGTTGGTGAGATTTATAAAGTGGAAGAACAGAACAACCAGATTACAAAAAATACTATGCAGTTTCTTCAAATTTTACAAACAAACCAAAAAGAATTTGCATGGGAAAAAAGGTATATAGCAAAATTTAAGTAGTAATCACTGGGTAGAAAATAACAAATTTTTAAAATTTTTGCTTACATATATTTTGTAAAGGTTCTACAATGAATATCTTATTACTTCTGTGTTCAGAAAAATGGACAAAAGTTATAATTTAAAAAACAAAAAACCCAAAAAAAAATAGAAGAATCTACATAGATCAAAAAGAACTTGGTAAAGGCTAAACAACCTAAGTAACTTTCAGGAAAGGTTCCCTTTTCAACTTGGTGGTCTTAAACAAATTATCTTCCCCATTTTTTTTTCTTTTTTTTCGAGATAGGGTCTCACTCTGTCATGTAGGCAGAAGTGCAGTGGGGCAATCACAGCTCACTACAGCTTCAACCTCCCGAGCTCAGGTAATTCTCCCATCTCAGCCTCTCAAGTAGTGAGGACTATAGGCTTGCTGCACCATGCCTGGCTAATTTTTGTATTTTTTGTAGAGATGAGGGTTTGCCCAGGCTAGTCTCAAACTCCTAGACTCACGCAACCAGCCCACTTCGGCCTCCCAAAGTGCTGGGATTACAGGCATGAGCCACTACATCTGGCCTTTATCTTACTCTTGCTTGAAATTCTACCATAAGCAATGTATCTAGGTTAATAAGTTCTTTCTTTTATTTGGAGACAGAGTCTCGCTGTGTCACCCAAGCTGGAGTGCAGTGGTGCAATCTCGCCTCACTGCAAACTCTGCCTCCTGCGTTCAAGTAATTCTCATGCCTTAGCCTCCTGAATGGCTGGGATTACAGCAGTGTGCCACCAGACCCTGTTAACTTTTTTGTTTTAATAGAGATGGAGATTTGCCATGTTGGCCAGGCTGGTCTCAAACTCCTGGCCTCGAGTGATCTGCCCACCTTAGCCTCCCAAAGTGCTAGGATTACAGGTGTCAGCCACTGTGCCCGGCCTGAATTAATACATTCTGACCTAAAATGTATAAGTACATTTATACATTTTAAGTCAGAATTAAAATGGGAGCCCCAAAGGACTTTTGGCTATTTACACATTAATATGAATTGGTTTAACTAGACTGCTTCCTTGATAGGCTCAAATGATATTACTGACTTAGAAAAAAAATAGGACGTCTCACTGTGGGCAGAAAAATAATTTCTTAGCATGGGACATTCAGTAGGGTGGGTGATTAGGACTATATATTAGTAACAAGAGTCTGGTGGTCTAAGAAGAACAGAATGAAAAAGAAAGCACAGAATGGAGTTAGGACCACAAAGATAAACTTGCATCTCAAAACTGTGTTTAGGGTAAGCCTTGCACTGTAGAGAGTTCTTAGGCCAGGTGAGGTGGCTCACGCCTGTAATCCCAGCACTTTGGGAGGCCGAGGTGGGTGGATCACCTGAGGTCAGGAGTTCAAGACCAGCCTGGCCAAAATGGCAAAACCCCGTTTCTACTAAAAATACAAAAATTAGCCGGGTGCAGTGGCACACACCTGTAATCCCAGCTACTCAGGAAGCTGAGGCAGGAGAATTGCTTGAGCTGAGATAAGGCCACCGCACTCCAGCCTGGGCGACAAAGAAAGACTGTCTCAAAAAAAAAAAGAGAGAGAGGAAAAAAAAGAGTTTTCTTTTTCTTCCTCCATACTAAAGGATACTCTTACCACATTCATAGTTACTAATAAAACTACATTTTGGGAGAGCCAACCTGGGATAATTTTCCACTACTACACATACAAAGGTTAAGAGTAAAGCAATCTGCTTCATATATGTTTCTTTTAATCAACTCTTAAGTTCCAGGGTACACGTGCAGGATGTGCAGGTTTGTCATGTAGGTAAACGTGTGCCATGACAGTTTGCTGCACATCAACCCATCACCTAAGTATTAGGCCCAGGATCCATAAGCTATTCTTCCTGATGTTCTCCCTCCCCACAATCCCCTCCATACATGCTCTTAATCTATAATCTCACAAGGATTACAATGCTTATTCATTCTTAATTCAAAAATATCGATAGAGCACCTCATAAGGCCAAGCTTGGGGGACTAAAGCAGTGAACCAAGACAAAAGTATCTGTGCTAGTAGGGCTGCCATTTTGCTCCTAAGTGCTTGTAGGCTTATACCAGGTTTTAGATTTTACAAGTTTTCCCTCAAGCAGTACTTACAGCATCTCCAAGCCTCATTAACAGCTGCTGTAAGATCAAAAGATCTCGGCAGATCAGGAAACGAGTACTGGCGATTTTATGCACACCTCTGCACACAATATACCCTGCTGTGCTACTACCATAGAGCTGGGAAAGATTCATTCTAATATTCAAAGGCTGAGCTGTAAAAAGAAGAAAAGTGGAGTTGAATGCATCATTGTTTTAATCAAAGAGGCACATTTGTTGTTCTGTCATTTACCTGGACTGAATCCCTTTTCCATTTCCACTTCTGTTTCATAATCCATTTCCCGTATAAGGAGTCCAATTGCATGGATTGGGTTCCTAATCTCTTGCAGTTTACTACAAATATCCTCCATTACATTTTCTCTATAAGGACAATTACAAAACTCTCATTACTACCGAGAATACGTAAGACAAGTTCTATATGTCCTATAAGCTAAATACATTATGAAACAAGAGAACCAGATAAAGGAATGAAGATAATCACTCTGGCATACAAGATACAGTCCCTCTACATAGCAAATTTTCTCTCAGTTTTTCATGAACAACACACAAAACAAATGTGAGAAGAATACTTTTGTTTTTTAGAATTTTTAGCTAAATGTTAAAGCATATTTTACAAGTCTATTTCCAGACTTGAAGTCATGTGTTAAATTTTCTGTTAAAAGTAGAAATATGTATTTAGAATCATGGCACATCAGTTTGACTTTAAGCTACTACTTTGTACACTCTGGAACATACATTAAAATCCCAACTTCGCAGCTAAAAATGCTGAATTTCCATTAGGAAATGCACTTTACCCTAATTCTCCTTACACATCAATAGTGATCAAATCTTCCAGAATCTGCTCTGCAGCCTTTTCCGGAGACTGTAGGTTATAACAACTCATTTCCATAATAACTGACATATCCATAGTTACTGACTCTCCAATCAGCCGGAGGCATTTTATAAGACATATGACATCCCGAGCGATATCCACATCTACAAATAAGAGAAAGTTAATTTATGTCTTAGGCCAATGACTATCTATTGATTGATACTACATTAAAATGTTAATAATTAAATGACAAGATATCTATCTGAGGTCTCAGAGATGCTTTGGTCTCTTAAGTGTTCATTAAAATATTTGTGGTGTGGTAAAGTGACCAAGACAGGTGTGGCAATCAATATTTTTTGTATCCATGTGAAACGAAGCATAGGGTTTATGTAGGAAGGGGATTAAATATGGACATAACAATTACTATTACCATCAGATATGGTTGTCTCATCTTCTGTCAAAAGGTTCTCATAAGGCAGGAGATATAAATGATCCACTAAGGAGGAGGGAATAAGGAAAGACAGGTACCCCTGGGAAAACAAATTTTCCAGTTACATTTTTTTCAGTAAAAGTTTAAAGGTATAAAATAATTGAGATGTGCATCTTATCATGAGGAAACACGAGACAAACCCAAGTTGCAATACACTCTATAAAACAATAGGTGTAGTCTTGGCAGGGCACAGTGGCTCACACCTGTGATCCCAGCAGTTTGGGAGGCTGAGGTGGGAGGATCACTTGACCCCAGGAGTTCAAGACCAGCCTGGATATCATGATGAAACCCCATCTCTTAAAAAAAAAAAAAAAAAAAATTAGCCAAGTGTGGTGGCAGGCAGCTTTAGTTCTAGCTACTAGGGAAGCTGAGGTGGGAGGATCACTTGAGCCTGGGAGGTTGAGGCTGCAGTGAGCCTTAAGAGTGCCACTGTACTCTAGCCTGGGTGACACAGCGAGATCCTGCCTCAAAAAAAACAAAAACAAAACACAAAAAACAAAAAACAAGCATAGTCTTCAAATAATGTCATTCTCATGAAAGACAAACGCAGATAACAGTTTGAGGTTAAGCAAAAGAGACACAGTAACTAAATATATATATTAAATTGGATCCTGGGCTTTTGGAGGCCAAGACGGGCGGATCACCTGAGGCCAGGAGTTTGAGACCAGCCTGGCCAACATGGCGAAACTCCATCTCCACTAAAAATACAAAATTAGCCAGGCGTGGTGGCGCATGCCTGTAATCCCAGATACTCTGGAGGCTAGGCAGGAGAATCGCCTGAACTCAGGAGGCGGAGGTTGCAGTAAGCAGAGATTGCACCACTGGACTCTAGTCTGGGAGACAGAGAAGACTCCTCTCAAAAACAAAAAAAAAAAAATTGGATTCTGGATCAGGAAAAAAAATTATGGGCACAATTGGCAAAATCTGAATATAAACTATATATATATTATATTTGACAAAATTTGAATATAAACTGTATAATATTATGTCAATATCAAATAACCTGATTTTTAAATTGGGCTGTGGTTATTTAATATCCATGTTCTTAGATACATGCTGAAATATTTAAGGATATTTAAGGATAAAGGAGCATGATATCTACAACTAACTTTTTAGCAGTTCAGGAAAAACTATGTTTAGAGAAAGAAGAAAAGCAAATGGAAGTTAACAAATGATGAATCCAGGTGAAGTGCATACAGGAATTCTTTGTGCTACTCTTGCAACTCCTACCTTAAGTTGGAAATTACCTCAATATAAAAAGTAAATAGGCCAGGTGTGGTGGCTCACACTTGGAATCCCAACACTTTGGGAGGCTGAGGCAGGTGAATCACTTAAGGTCAGGAGTTCAAGACCAGCCTGACCAATATGGTGAAACCTCGTCTCTACTAAAAATACAAAAATTAGTCGGGCATGATGGTGTGCACCTGTAGTCCAGCTACTCAGGAGGCTGAGACAGGAGAACTGCTTGAACCCCGGATGCAGAGGTTGCAGTGAGCTGAGATCATGCCACTGCACTCCAGCCTGGGTGACACAGCAAGACTCCAACTCAAAAAAAAAAAGAAAATAAATACAATAAAATACCAAAAAAGTACAGATAATAACACAGAAAACTATTTAAATGAATGAATCACAATTTTAGGGGAAAAAATACAAACGCAAAGTCGTAAAGGCTAACCGCAACATTCGGCAGACTAACACTCGGCAAGACCCACTGAACTTTTTGTTTTCTGAAGGCTTTTTATTAGAACAGCCACTGAACTGTCTCAAGAAGGTCTTCTCCATGCTTCAGTTCGCTTACTTTTTTCAGCAGGCACACCATGTTTGTGTGTGGATTCAAATGTAGGGCAAGAGGATGAGAGAGGGCTTCTTGATACTGAAGACAACAGGCATAGAACTTGCACCAGAATTCTTGTTGTAAATTTCGAAACTCCTCCTGGGAGAATTCATACTCTGTTACACTTCCTTGAAGCTGGCAAAGAAGAAATGAAAGAAATTAAACTTTTGATGCCATTTAGGATCTTTGTCCACAAAAAATATAATTGTCCAATATCATTATACTAAGCTACAGCCAAATGAATATTCCTTACGTATAAAAGGCCATAGAATATGCAAATGCATATCTGATTCTCTAGTTAAAAGGTTTAAAACATTTGTACTTCCCACGAACAAGGTCAAGTGAAGAATTCCAATAATTCCTCAGTGCCAATCTGCCCTATATCAAGATGGAAGGAATTCTTACTCTTTCTCTACCCAAACCTCACCTCATTTTCAACAGCTAAAGTAACTTCCTTCTTCAGTTCACTCCAGGAAAGATCCAAATTCCTCTCAGTTCCTCGGCAGAAAATCTAACATTAAAAGACATTTTAGACTTCTATATAATAGCCAAAACTGAATGAAAAATATTTCAGTTTAGAAGACATGGAGGCAATATAAAACTATATAATAGAGATCTGGCATACGTGGAACACACATCACCTGAGAGAAAGTTAAGAAACTGGGTGTATTTAGTCTGGAGAAAGATGACCTGGAAAGATTCCTAAAATACCTGAAGGGTTGATTTATAGAAGAGAGGCTTCCTTTTCAATGATACACTTTGGGAATAATAACTCCCACAAGAGGTAGTGAGACAGTGGTCAGTGGAGGTAGAGACAATTAAAGGCTGAATTAACTATCACAAAAGCCTCAGAAGGCATTTCTGTTTTATGTGGGAGGTCAGACTAGAAGATTCTAATATAACTTTCAATTATATGAGTTATTGTATTTTAAATCCATCCATGAAGCTAAGTAGTAATTTAAAGAAGCCTATGCAGGCTGGGTGCAGTGGCTCATGCCTGTCATCCCAGCTCTTTGGGAGGCCAAGGCGGGTGGATCATCTGAGGCCAGGAGTTCGAGACAAGCCTGGCCAATATGACGAAACCTTGTATCTACTAAAAACTACAAAAATTAGTGGGGTGTGGTGGCATGTGTCTGTAGTCCCAGCTACTCGAGAGGCTGAGGCAGGAAAATCACTTGAACCCAGGAGGTGGAGGTTGCAGTGAACCAAGATCGTGCCACTATACTCCAGCCTGGGCAACAGAGCAAGACTCTGCCTCAAAGAAAAAAAAAAAAAGTCTATAAAACTTTTTTGTTGTTTTAAAAGAGATGGGAATCTTGCCATGTTACCCAGGCTGGTCTTGAACTCCTGAGCTCAAGCAAATCACCCCCTTGGCCTTCCAAAGTGCTGAGATTACAGGTATGAGCCACTGCATCTGGCCAGAAGCCTGCGTAACCTTAAAAAACCCTTTCTGTTTTTTTTTTCTTAAAGACAGGGTCTCACTCTGTTTCCCAGGCTGGAATGCAGTGGCATGATCAAGGCTCACCGTACCCTCTACCTCCTGGGCTAAAGCTGTCCTCCAACCTAGGGCTCCTGAGTAGCTGGGACCACTGGTGCATACCACCTGGCTATTTTTCTTTTTTTTTTCAGAGATGGGGTCTCCCTCTGTTGCCCAGGCTGCTCTCAAACTCCTGGGCTCAAGTGATCTTCCTGCTTCAGTCTCCCAAGGTTTTGGGATTATAGGTGTGAGTCACCACTGTTGGCCAAAGAATCTTTTTGTAAAGCACTGGGCTTCTCTTATACTATGAATTTGAAGCTAAAAGCCTTTATCTTTTTTTTTTTTTGAGACGGAGTCTCACTCTGCCACCAGGCTGGAGTGTAGTGGTGCAATCTCGGCTCACTGCAACCTCTGCCTCCTGGGTTCAAGAGATTCTCCTGCTTCAGCCTCCTGAGTAGCTGGGACTACAGGCACGCGCCACCACGCCCAGCTAAGTTTTGTATTTTTAGTAGAGATGGGGTTTCACCATGTTAGCCAGGATGGTCTTGATCTCTTGACCTCGTGATCCACCTGCCTCGGCCTCCCAAAGTGCTGGGATTACAGGCGTGAGCCACCACGCCTGGCCAAGAGTTTCTTGAATTTGAACCAAGTCAGACCTTCACTGTCCTAATAAAAAGGTTAGAACAGTATAACCAAAACTAAACAAAAAAGCACTTTAAGTATGCAGTGTAGTATGGTATCTTTTTACAATACTGTAGGTAGAGGTTTCTCTTTTTAACTCCAGCGTGTGTCATGCTGGGATTATTGGGAAAGTGGTCCCCCACTGACCTCTCCACCAGGAATATTATATTTAATGGAAAGAACATTAAAAAAATTATAAAAGTATTTACAAACACACATATGTAGAAATACAGAAGTACACTCAGTGTTTAACATATGCAAAAACTTAGTAGTAATTATTAATTATATAATACATAATAAAATAAGAAATAGTCTTAAATAAACAGTAAATATGTTTTTACTGACCTGTAAAGCCCTACATAAAGCTTCATTTGTGAATTGTCCTGGTGTAAAAAGACTTTGCAGATACATCTCCTGTTAGAACATTAAAACAAAAGTTACTATCGTCCTAAACAAAATGTGGAAGTCACCACATAACACCAAATTCACGCATAACACCAAAGTTTGAGTTTCTACTATATGAACATTGCCATTTTGCCCTTCTACATGTGGGCAATAACAGTAATGCAGTTCCATGTTTTCACCCTGAAAGTGAAGACTGCAATGTCTTTGAGTCAACTAGAGGTACTATACTTAAAATGGTGTGTTCCTCACAGAGAGCTTCATTGGGTTTCAGCAGAAAACAAGCTTTGGGCCGGGCGCGGTGGCTCACGCCTGTAATCCCAGCACTTTGGGAGGCCGAGGCGGGCGGATCACGAGGTCAGGAGATCGAGACCATCCTGGCTAACATGGTGAAACCCCGTCTCTACTAAAAATGCAAAAAATTAGCCGGGCGAAGCGGCGGGCGCCTGTAGTCCCAGCTACTCGGGAGGCTGAGGCAGGAGAATGGCGTGAACCCGGGAGGCGGAGCTTGCAGTGAGCCGAGATCGCGCCACTGCACTCCAGCCTGGGCGACTAAGCGAGACTCTGTCTCAAAAAAAAAAAAAAAGAAAACAAGCTTTGTCAAATGCCAATCTTAAATAGAAGAAGCAAATCTAGTTTATTGGTGATATACATTGGTAAGAGAACAAGTAAATGAAGCTGGTTTCTACACCATCTATAGTATTCACTTTATGACTCACATGTAAAAGAAATGGAACCACTAATAATAGGTATTATATGCAAACAAAACAAACAGCAATAAACTCTCACAAGTAGGGAAATGAAGTAGAGAGAACATGGAAAAATCTCATACTGCCTAATGATTTTGGCCAACTCTCCTAAACTAGATTTGCCCCCAAGTAGTAATTCTCACTAACAGTCATTCAAGTTTCCTTCCTTCTACTGAGCTTTTGATAGATGATAAAATGACCGAAACGAAGGAGAAAAACAAGAATTTTAGTAATCAGCATATAAAGCCAAGTGCCAGTAGTTAACTGGAACAATAAATAACTACCACCAACAAATTCTTGGGATTAAAAATGTAGTAAATGAAAATTCAATTTAAGATTTTTAAAGTATGTTTTTACTCCTGCAAATAGTCATTGTTTCAGATCCCAAGCCCATAATCTTTAACATCATTTTAACAGTAAGGCATCAACTGGAAACTTTTTTTTTTTTTTTTTTTTTTGAGACGGAGTCTCGCGCTGTGTCACCCAGGCTGGAGTGCAGTGGCGCGATCTCGGCTCACTGCAAGCTCCGCCTCCCAGGTTCAGGCCATTCTCCTGCCTCAGCCTCCGAGTAGCTGGGACTACAGGCGCCCGCCACCACGCCCGGCTAGTTTTTTGTATTTTTAGTAGAGACGGGGTTTCACCATGTTAGCCAGGATGGTCTCGATCTCCTGACCTCGTGATCCGCCCGCCTCGGCCTCCCAAAGTGCTGGGATTACAGGCTTGAGCCACCGCGCCCGGCCGGAAACTTTTTTATTTATCCTGAGGGTGTCCCTTAAACATGTGGAGATTTGGCCGGGCACAGTGGCTCACGCCTGTAATCCCAGCACTTTGGGAGGCTGAGGTGGGCGGATCACCTGAGGTCAGGAGTTCGAGACCAGCCTGGCCAACATGGTGAAACCCCGTCTCTACAAAAGTACAAAAATTAGCTGGGTGTGGTGGTGCGTGACTGTAGTCCCAGGTACTTGGGAGGCTGAGGCACAATTGCTTGAACCTGGGAGGTGAAGGTTGCAGTGAGCCGAGATCATGCCACTGCACTCCAGCCTGGGCCACAGAGTGAGATTCTGTCTCAAAACAAACAAACAAACAAACAGATCAAGGTAAATCATTCCCTTATATAACATTTGAGCATTTACTTACTCTGGGGTCTTGATCATCTCTGATGACAATCTCTTCCTCTGGCAGAGGCTGCATAAAAACTGGATTCCACTGACCTGCAACATTACTAGAGACAAAAAAGTCCACCAGTTTATATAGAAATGATCACTAAAAATGAAATGCATGCTGTTGGCAGTATCTGGGCAGGGAGGACCCCATCACAGAACCCCTGCAATGACTGCTTGATTCTATTAAAAACATTTTTTTTTTAATAAGAAACATTTTTAGCAAAGCCTAGTTTTTATACAAGTTTTCTTACCAAGTTTTAATAAGTACCTTCCTAAAATTGAAACTCATTGTCTCAGATGCCAAGCCTATAATCTTTAATGTCATTTTAACACTAAGACATCAAATACAAAGACTAGTTAACTTTTATTCTGCATTTACTATTTGCTAGATATTACGCTAGATCCAGTTTTAGACATTATTCATGTATGCCTTACAATTCTTTCAAGGATATAGTACTCCCATTTCACAGATATAGAGAGTGAGGCTGAGGGTTTATCACAGTTGGTAAGTTGCACAACTAGGATTCCAACCCTGCTCCAACTCTGCAGCCTGTGTTTTCTGACTACTTTGCTCAAACGCCATCTATAAGGAGTACTTTTTTATCTTCTGAGGTATGGCTTGAGGTCAACCGGCGGGAGGCAATCATTCCCAGAATTCTACCTTAGGCTCTAGGGTTATCAGGGACCCAGAGGGTTCAATTAGTTCAGTGGTCCTCAAGCTCTGTCCCAAGGAATCCTCTACAGGTGTTTCAGGGGTTAGACAAGTGTTTGCTTCAAAAGAGTTTGTTTTTTATTTTTTGCCAGTCAAATTTAGCAGTGGAGGGCTGTATACCAACTTTAGTGACACTAACGTAAAGTTCTGACAATCCATTATCATGGGACCAGCCAAAAATTGTTTTGTGAAATGTATTTTTAACTACCTAAAGTTTGCAAACTAATATCATGTACATTAAAAAATATTAGATACCAAATATATCTAATATTAGATATAATCAACATTAAATTGTGTTATAATTTCATACACATAAAAAAAAAGTACACATTCATAGCTCACTGAAGCCTGAACTCTGAGGCTCAAGCAATCCTCCTGCCTCAGTCTAAGGTGCAACGTGCCACCACACCTGGCTAGCTAAATATTTATTTTTATTTATTTATTTATTTTTGAGATGGAGTCTTGCTTTGTTGCCCAGGCTGGAGTGAATGGCACAACCTTGGCTCACTGCAACCTCCGTCTCCTGGGTTCAAGAGATTCTCCTCCCTCAGCCTCCTGAATAGCTGGGATTATAGGCACATGCCACCATGCCCGGCTAATTTTTGTATTTTTAGTAGAGACGGGGTTTCATCATGTTGGCCAGGCTGGTCTCAAACTTCCAACCTCGTGATCTGCCCACTTCGGCCTTCCAAAGTGCCGGGATTACAGGGATGATCCACCGCACCCAGCCGCTATTTTTTATAGAGACATGGTCTTGCTATGTTGCCCGGACAGGTCTTGAACCATGGTCTCAGGCAATCCTCCCACCTTAGCCTCACAAAGTGCTTGGATTACAGGTATGAGCTGCTGTGCCCGGCCCTGTTTTAAAGTGCAGTGAGAAGCACTGCACTTGTCCAATCTATTTCTCATCTCATGATGAGAAAATTGAAAACACAAAGGCTATAGTGTCCTAACGTAGCTACAGGAATCAGGAATAGTCTTTGCTTAGAAACAAAGAAAACTCCCAGATTAGAGGTATTTTGGATATGTGCTATCTCTCCCAAGAAATATGGCATTTTATCTTAGTCCAATCCCAAAAAATCTCATTTTGTCCTAAAACAAAAATGTAAAAAACAACACAAAATGCACAAGAGGTATTTCAGGAAGACAGTAACAAGAGGAAAACCCAGGGCTGAATTATCCAAATGAAAACCCTTGACTTCATTCTACATAAAAAGCTCTCATCTTTTTTTTTTTGAGACAGTCTTACTCTGTCGCCCAGGCTGCAGAACAGTGGAGCGATGTTGGCTCACTGCAATCTCTGCCTCCTGGGTTCAAGCAATTCTCATGCCACAGCGTCGCCTCCCGAGTAGCTGGGATTACAGGCACCTGCCACCACGCCCAACTAATTTTTTGTGTTTTTAGTAGAGACGGGGCTTCACCATGTTGCCCAGCCTGGTCTTGAACTCCTGAGCTTAACTGATTTGCCTGCCTCGGCCTCTCAAAGTGTTAGGATTACAGGCATGAGACACCGTGCCCGGCCTCTCTTGTCTTCTTAGCATGAAATTGCTTGGGGTGAGGTAGGACGACAGAATTAAGTGACCCATACTGTTCAAAGTTGATGTATTTCACAACTGTTTGGTTCTCAGCATCATGCCACAGGGCCCAGATATCCGTGGAAGTTAAGGCAAAGTCAATCAGTGTCTCCTAGGAGGAAATGTGGGAAAAAAGGGATAAAATAAGAAAGAAAGTAGTAGTTCATGGTGACTTACTTTTTCATCTGCAGGAGAGGTAAATGCATGAAAACCAAACATGGTACCACATGAATTTGGTAAAGTCTAAATGAAATTTTGTTTCATACATCATGAAATTATTCCATTTTAAGACTACAATCCCATTACACCATAACAGAGTTAGCCAATACTTCTTTTTCTTGTACTTATGTGATATGCAAAGGATGAATCAACCTACCTGAGAAGTGAACAGTGAAGAAATGTGATCTAGACTATAGCGGTTACTCTCAGTGCTCACCAACTGGAAAACGCAGAACTGTTAAAACACAAGATAATCATTTATTACCTGAAATAATCAACATGTTACTTTTCGAAGCAAGGGCTATTAGCATTCGGAAACCTTTAAAAAAAAATTTTTTTTTTTTTAAATGGAATCTTGCTCTGTACCCCAGGCTGGAGTACAATGGCATGATCTTGGCTCACTGCAACCTCCGCCTCCCAGGTTCAAGCTATTCTCCTGCCTCAGCCTCCCGAATAGCTGGGATTACAGGTGCCCGCCACCATGAACGGCTAATTTTTATACTGTTAGTAGAGACGGGGTTTCACCGTGTTGGCCAGGCTGGTCTCAAACTCCTGACCTCAAGTGATCCACCCGCCTCGGCCTCCCAAAGTGTTGAGATTACAGGTGTGAGCCATGCAGCCTAATTTTTGTATTTTTAGTAGAAGACAGGGTTTTATCATGTTGGCCAGGTTGGTATCGAACTCCAGACCTCAGGTGATCTGCCCACCCTGGCCTCCTAAAGTGCTAGGATTACAGGCGTGAGCCACTAAGCCCAGCCTAAATTAACTGTTTTTATAAAGAAAATTTACTGTAAATTGTTAAGAGTGATGATGACTCTTTACTTATATGCAGCTGTTCACAGAGAAGTATTAAAGAAAAATAAGTAGCAAAATTCCCTTTTGAGAAAAATAGTGTATGAATTATGAAAAAAAATATGTAGTGCTTATATCCATTCTAGCCTGAACCTGTGTTTTACAACCTACAAATCTCAATCCATTCATGGGACATGAAATCAATTTAGCAGGTCTCAAACAGCATTAAACAGACAAACAAACAAACAAACAAACAAACAAAAACCCAACAGTCCAGGCTGGTCTTAAATTCCTGAACTCAAATGATCTTCCTGCATCAGCCCCCTGAGTAGCTGGAACTATACATGTGCACCATCAGGCCCAGCTGAAGATGAGTTCTTGTGAAGAAAAAAGAAATAAAATACTACGAGTTCACTATAATCTGAATAGGCTAACAGTGTTACATAGCTGTCAAAAAAGTTATTCTGATTTTAGGCTTCAATGAAGAATCATAATACTCAAAACAAAGGAAGTAATAGCTCTGCTCAATTTGACACACTCCTGAACTACTACATTCATTCCAGATCTGACCTTTAGAGCAGTGGTTCTCAAAATGTGGTCCACAGATTCCTAAAGGTCCCTGAGACCATTTCAGGGGGTCAGTGAGGTAAAAACCCTTTCTCTTTTTTTTTTTTTTTTTTTTTGAGACGGAGTCTGGCTCTGTCACCCAGGCTGGAGTGCAGTGGCACGATCTCGGCTCACTGCAAGCTCCGCCTCCCGGGTTCACGCCATTCTCCTGCCTCAGCCTCCCGAGCAGCTGAGACTACAGGCACCCGCCACCGCGCCCGGCTAATGTTTTGTATTTTTTAGTAGAGACGGGGTTTCACCGTGTTAGCCAGGATGGTCTCGATCTCCTGACCTCATGATCCGCCCACCTCGGGCTCCCAAAGTGCTGGGATTACAGGCGTGAGCCACCGCGCCCGGGCCTTTTTTTTTTTTTTTTTTTAAGACTGTCATTCAGGCTGGAGTGCTATGGCACAATCTCCACTCAGTGCAACATCTGCCTCCTGGGTTCAAGCAATTCTCCTGCATCAGTCTCCCGAGTAGCTGGGATTAATGATGCCCATCACCATGCTTGGCCAATTTTTGTATTTTTAGTACAGTCGGGGTTTCACCATGTTGGCCAGGCTGGTCTCAAACTCCTGACCTCAGGTGATCTGCCCTCCTTGGCTTCCCAAAGTGCTGGGATTACAGGTGTGAGCCACTGCACCCGGCCCCAAACCCTTTGCATAATACTACATCATTTGCCTTTTCACTTTGTTGATATTTGCATCAATGATGCAAAACCAATGGCGGGTAAAATTACTGGTGTCTTAATATAAATCAAGGCAGTGGGACCAAACTGACACCCTTTCAAGAGAAAAACACTCAAGAAACTAGGAGTAAAGGGGAAGCTCCTCAACATGACATAAAGGGCACTTATTAAAAATTCAGGCTGGGCACTGTGGTTCACACCTGTAATCCCAGCACGCTGGGAGGCTGAGGTGGGTGGATTCCTTGAGCTCAGGAGTTTGAGACCAGGCAACATGGTGAGACCCCGTCTCTATCAAAAATACAAAAAAATTAAACATGCATGGTGGCACACGCCTGTGGTCCCAGCTACTTGGGAGGCTGAGGTAGGAGGATTGCTTGAGCCTGAGAGGTGGAGGTTGCAGTGAGCTGAGATCGTGCCACTGCACTCCAACTTGGGTGACAGTGAGACACTGTCTCAAAAAAAAATTCACAGATTACTGTTGCATCACGATGAAAAAAAGAAAAATTACCAGCTAACATTATACTTAATGATGAAACACTGATAACTTCTCCCTTAGCAATAAAAATCAGGAATGAGGTAAAGATGCACAGCATGGCCAACATGGTGAAACCTCGTCTCTACCAAAAAACAATACACAAATTAGCTGGCGTGGTGGCACATGCCCATAGTACCAGCAACTCTACTCAGAAGGCTGAGGTGGGAGAATCGCTTGAACCAGGAGGTTGCAATGAGCTGAGAGTGCACCACTGTGCTCCAGCCTGAGTGACAGAGTGAAACTCTGTTTCAAAAAAAAAAAAAAAAAAAGACGTAGGTTCTTGCCACTTCTATTCAACACTGTACTGGAGGATCTAGCCAAGACAATTACCACCCACCTCCATCCAAAAAAATTTTTTAAAACCCCACAAGAAAGAAGGAAAAGAAATGAAAAGAAACAAAACGCATCTAGATTAGCAAGGAAGTAATAAAACTAACTTTTTTGTGAGACAGGGTTCTGCTCTGTTGCCCAGGTTGAAATGCAGTGAGGCAATCAGGAACACTGCAGCCTCAACCTTCCAGGCTCAAGTGATCCTCCCATCTCAGCCCCTCAAGTAGCTGGGACTATAGGAACGAGTTACCACGCTCAGCTAATTTTTGCTATTTTGTAGAGACAGGGTTTTGCCATGTTGCCCAGGCTGGTCTGGAACTCCTGAGCTCAAACAATCCGCCCACCTCAGCCTCCCAAAATGCTGGGATTACAGGTGTGAGTCATTGTAATCAAAAGTTTAGTTGCAAATGACATTATCTTGTATAAAGAAAATCCTAAGGAATCCACTATAAAATCTATCAGAACTAATAAATGAGTTCAGCAAGTTTGCAAGATACAATTATGAATATACAAAAATCAACTGTATTTCTATAAACTTCCAGTGAGCACTCTGAAAATGAAACTAAGAAAATAATTTCATTTATAATAGTATCAAGAAAATTTTATTTACAATAGCATCAAAAAGAATCAAATATTTAAGACGAAACTGAACAAAAGCATAAAACTTATATTCTGAAAACTAAAGCATCCCATGTTCATGGATCAGAAGACTTAATATTGCTAAGATGGCAATATTTTATAATATCATCTATAGAGGCAACACAATTTTTATCAGAATCTCAGCTGACTCCTTTGTAGAAACTGACAAGCTGATTCTAAAACTCATATGGAATTAAATGGGACCCAGAATAGACAAAACAATCTTGAAAAAGAAGGACAAAGTAAGAGGGCTCATACTTTCTGGTGTCAAAATTTCCTACAAAGCAAGAGTAATCAAGACAGTGTGGTACCGGCACAAGGTCAGATATGTAGATCAATGGAACAGAATTGAGAGTCTAGAAATAAAACCATGTGTCTAAGGTCACATGATTTTGAGAAGGGTGCCAAGACTATTCAATATGTTAAGTACTATCTTTTCAACAAATGGTGCTGAGAAAACTGGATATCTACAAGCAAAAGAATGAAGTTGAATGCTTACCTCACACTATTAAAAAAAAACTAAAAAATGAATCAAAGTCCTAAAGGACTTTAGGATATAAAAGCTAAAAGTATAAAACTCTGAGAAGAAAACATAAGAGTAAATCATTATGACCTCAGATTTGGCAAAGGATTCTTAAGTTATGGCACTATGAACAAAAGCAACCAAAGAAAAAACAGATAATATGGACTTTATCAAAATTAAAAATGTGTGCTTCATGGGACACCATCAAGAAAGTGAAAAGACAGCTCACATGGTAGAAAATACTACTTGCAAATCATAAATCTGATTAGAGATTTAGATCCAGAATAATATAGTTACAGACTGTATAATGACGCTTTGGCATATGGACCACATATACAATGGTGACTCCATAAGATTAAGTTTATAATACCCTTTTTTTTGTTTGTTTTTGAGACAGGATCTTGCTCCATTGCCCAGGCTGGATGGCGCGATCCCAGCTCACTGCAACCTTGGCCTCCGGGTTTCAAACAATTTTCATGCCTCAGCCTCACAAGTAGCTGGGGTTACAGCACAGGCCACCATGCCCAACTAATGTTTTGTAATTTTAGTAGAGACGGGATTTCACTATATCAGCCAGGCTGGTCTTGAATTCCTGGCCTCAAGTGATCTGCCCACCTTGGCCTTCCAAAGTGCTAGGACTACAGGCATGAGCCACCATGCCAGCCTGTTTACAGAATTCTTACAATTCAATAACAAAAAAGACAAATAAACCAATTAAAAAATGGGCAAATGAGAAGACTGAAGCTGGATCCCTTCCTTACACGATATACAAAAATCAACTCAAGATGGATTAAAGACTTAAATGTAACACCCAAAACTATAAAAACCCTGGAAGACAACCGTAGGCAATCCCATCCTGAACACACGAACGGGCAAAGATTTCATGATAAAGACACCAAAAGCAATCTCAACAAAAGCAAAATTTGACAAGTGGGATCTAATTAAACTTAAAAGATTCTGCACAGCAAAAGAAACTTTCAACAGAGTAAACAGACAACCCACAGAATGGGAGAAAATATTTGCAAACCATGCATCTGATGAAGGTCTGATTTCCAACCTCTATAAGGAACTTAAATTTACAAATGAAAGGCAAACAACTTCATTAAAAAGTGGGCAAAGGACATGAACAGACACTTCAAAAGAAGCTGCATGCTGCTAACAAGCATATGAAAAAAAGTTCACTATCACTGATCATTAGAGAAATGCAAATCAAAACCACAATCAGATACCATCTCACAGCAGTCAGAATACCTATTAAAAAGTCAAAAAATAACAGATGCTGGCAAGGTTGCAGAGAAAAGGGAACATTTATACAATGTTGGTGGGACTGTAAATTACTTCAACCACTGTGGAAAGCAGTGTGGTGATTCCTCTAAGAACTAAAAACAGAACTACCATTAGACTCAGCAATCTCATTACTGGGTATATAACCCAAAGGAATACAAATCATTCTACCATAAAGACAAATGCAAATGAATGTTCATTACAGCACTATTCACAATAGCAAAGACATAGAATCAACCTAAATGCCCATCAACGACGGACTGGATAAAACGTGGTACATATACATCATGGAATATATGCAGCCACAAAAAAGAATGAGATCATGTCTTTTGTGGAAACATGGATGGAGGTGGAGGTCATCATCTTCAGCAAAATAATGCAGGAACAGAAAACTAAATACCACATGTTCTCACTTATAAATGGGAGCTAAATGATGAGAACTTATGAGCATGAAGAAGGAAACAACAGACATTAGGGTCTACTTGAGGGTGGAGGTTGGGAGGAGGGAGAGGAGTAGAAAAGATAGCTATTAGGTGCCGGGCTTAATTCCTGGGTGATGAGATAATCTGTACAACAAAGCCCCATGACATGAGTTCGCCTATGTAACAAAGCTTCACATGTACCCTCAAACCTAAAACAAAAGTTAAAAAAAAAGGGGGGGAGCCACGTGTGGTGGCTCATGCCTGTAATCCCAGCACTTTGGGAGGTTGAGGCTGGCGGATCACCTGAGGTCAGGAGTTCAAGACCAGCCTGGCCAACATGGTGAAACCCCATCTCTACAAAAACACAAAAATTAGCGGGGCATGATGGCGTGAGCCTGTAATCCCAGCTACTTGGGGGGCTGAGGCAGGAGAATCGCTTGAACCTGGGAGGCGGAGGTTGCAGTGAGCTGAGATCACGCCACTGCACTCCAGCCTGTCAACACAGCAACATTCCATCTCAACAACAACAACAACAAAAAACGCAAATGATCTGAATAAACATTTCTCCAAGGAAGATACACAAATAACCAATATGCACTAAAAAGATGCTTGGCATCATTAGTTATCAGGAAATTTAAACAAAAACCATAATGAGATAATACTTCATACCCACTAGGATGTCTAGAATTAAAAAGTCAGATAATAACAAGTGTTGGCAAGTATGTAGGAGCAGTATTCATAATAGATAAAAGGTAGAAACAACAAAAATGTCCAACACAAATGAAAGAACGCCAACACAAATGAATAAATAAATGGTGGTATACAACTGAAAATTATTCAGCCATAAAAGGAATTGAAACCACATTTGCAAAAATCATAACAGTGAGAAAATTATGACAATGAAAGAGATCTGGGCCAGGCGCAGTGGCTCACGCCTGCAATCCCAGCACCTTGGGAGGCTGAGGCAGGCGGAGTAACTGAGATCAGGAGAGACCAGCCTGGCCAACATGGCAAAACCCCACCTCTACTAAAAAAATACAAAAAATTAGCCAGGCATGGTGGCATGCACTTGTAACCTCAGCTACTTGGGAGGCTGCAGCAGGTGAACTGCTTGAACATGGGAGGCAGAGGTTGCAGCAAGCTGAGATCGCGCCACTGCATTCTAGCCTGAGCAACAAAGCAAGACTCTCTCTCTCTCAAAATCAAAAAATCAATAAAAAATATATATATATATATATATATATATATATATATATATATAAAATAAGAGAGAGATCTGATCTAACAAATTCCATCTTTTTATTTTTTATTTTTATTTTTAGAGACAGAATCTCGCTCTGTCACCAGGCTGGCGTGCAGTGGTGCGATCTCGGCTCACTGCAACCTCCACCTCCCAGGTTCAAGTGATTCTCCTGCCTCAGCCTCCTGAGCAGCTGGGACTACAAGCACGCACCACCACACCCCGCTAATTTTTGTATTTTTAGTAGAGACGGGGTTTCACCATATTGGCCAGGAGGGTCTCAATCCCCTGACCTAATGATCTGCCTGCCTCGGCCTCCCAAAGTGTTAGGATTACAGGTGTGAGCCACCGAGCTGGCCCACAAATTCCATCTTGTCTTCAATCTCCAAACTGCCTCTGGTCATTCCTGAGCGTGGGCAAAGCTCACTTTGGGAGAAATTTAGTTTACAGTTTAAATAATAGCCCTTCCCCCAAACCAAACCACCTTGGTAAAACCAATGAAAGGTCACCAGGTTAGGAAGATGAGAGGGGCCTGAGTTCATAGTTAAATGATTACCAGTCATTATTCTGGAGGTCATAAGATTTGCAACTTCCCCAATTACTTCTGTAAATAACATCACCATTGTAGCACCTTACACTGGCCTTTTAAAATATGTTTTCGGTTTTTTACATTTCTGGCCCTAGCCAGATGAGCAACTCTTCTGTGGCCCCAACCCAGAAGCAGACTCAGCGCACAGGATGGTTTTCCACACTCCTACAATTGCAACTCCAACCAGTCAGCAGCACTCACAGCCTAGCCCTGTCTGCCAAACTGTCTGAAAATCCTGAGCCTCTAAATGTTCAAGGGGGCTGATCTGAGTAACAGTAAAACTCCGGTCTCCCGTTTAGCTGGCTCTACATGTATTAAACTCTCTCTATTCCAATTACTGTCTTGATAAATCAGCTCTATGTATTGGGCAGTTATAGAATGAAGTGCTGACAACACATGCTACATGGATGAACCTTAAAAATATTAAGCTAAGTGAAAGAAGCCAGTCACAGAAAACCACTTATATGATTCCACTGACATAATATGACCAGAATAAGTAACTTTATAGAGACAGAAAATAGATTAGCAGTTGTGCAGAGCTGGGAAGAGACGGGGGAAGGGAAGAATGATAGCTAAGGGTATGGGGTTTCCTTTTGAGGTGATGGAAATGTTCTAAAGTTGACTATGGTAATGGTTGCTCATATCTGTGGATATACTAAAACTCATTGAATTGTATACTTTAAATGGGTAAGTGAATTACATCTCAAGAAAGCTGTTTAAATAAATGAATAGGCTGGGCGTGGTGGCTCATGCCTGTAATCCCAGCACTTTGGGAGGCCGAGGCAGGTGAATCACCTGAGGTCAGGAGTTCGAGACCAGACTGGCCAACATGGTTAAACCCCAACTCTATTAAAAATACAAAAAATTAGCCAGCATGGTGGCAGGTACCTGTAATCCCAGCTACTCCGGAGGCTGACGCAGGAGAATCGCTTGAACCCGGGAGGCAGAGGTTGCAGTGAGTTGAGGTCATACCACTGCACTCCAGCCTGGGTGACAAGAGCACGAAACTCCATCACAAAAGAAAAAAAAATGAATAAAGTGAACCTGTCATCTCAGGGAAAACAAATGAGGGTATTTGTTGCCAATGATACATTTCAAGTTTCAAAGTGAAAAGTATAATTTCAGAAAACTTTGTATCCACTAACATGAACTCCAGAACTTCTCAATATTTAAAAGGCTCCTCTGAGAGATCATCAATGATAATAATTGTGCAGAAAGGGTTAACATAGCAGGCCTGAGGCTGCTCTCCTTAGAAAGGCTTACTTGTACTCTGGGAGGCCGAGGCGGGCAGATCACAAGGTCAGGAGTTCAAGACCAGCCTGGCCAACACTGTGAAACCCCGTGCATACTAAAAATGCAAAAATTAGCTGGGTGCGGTGGCGGGCACCTGTAGTCCCAGCTACTTGGGAGGCTGAGTCAGGAGAATTGCTTGAACCCGGGAGGAGGAGGTTGCAGTGAGCTGAGATCACACCACTGCACTCCAGCCTAGGTGACAGAGCAAGACTCCGTCTCAAAAAAAAAAAAAAGAAAAGAAAAGGAAAAGAAAGGCTTGCTTGCAAAGTTGGCAGTGTTCCCATGGTTCCCTAACTGGTAAGAATGGTTTACTGTGCCTAGACTGTTTGCACAAACAATGCAGTTTATGCAGAATATTTGTTGTTTTCCTTCCAGGAGACTGGAAATTTGGTACATGCTAGGCAGAGGGTCCCTATATGACCAGTCCCCAGTAACAATCTTGGGCACTGTGCCTCTAGCGAGCTTTCCTGGGAAACAACATTTTACACATGTCATCACAATTGAGTGCTGGAAGAACTAAGCACGTCCTGTGAGACTCTACTGGGAGAGGACTCTTCGACGATTGAGTCTGGCCTCAGACTTCACTCCATGTGCCTTTTCCCTTTACTGACTTTGCTTTGTATCTTTTCACTGTAATACATCTTAGCTGTCAGCACAACTACATACTGAGCCCTATGAGTCCTTTCAGAATACTACTGGACATGGAGGTGAGGTGGTCTTGGGGATTACCCCCCAAAACAGTAATTTAGGTATTGCATAATAAAATGTGCCAACCCACATCCAGTCAGTTTTAATTTCTAATAAGGTAAATATCCACAGATATAACCCACATAAACAAAAGCTCTTTGCAGTTCTCGGTAAGAGTGTAATAGGGTCCCGAGACCAAAAGTTTGAGAACCACTATTTTGGTTTGACAAACTAATAACATGTCGAGGAGACTGATTAACAGGATGTTACATGAGTAACAACGGAAGGAACTAAGGAAGTTAGAGCGGGGTCAATTCTGCTACCACCTACAACCTACATAGAGAAGAGCATACTGAGGGGAGATAGATAGGTATGTTCAAACAGTTCAAGGGTTGTCCTCCAGAAGAGAGAATAGAACAATTATGTGCAATCAAGAGAAATGTCTTGATAGAATGACACTTTTGGGCCACAATATTAGGAAAAAATTGCAGGAATGAGCTCTTCCTCTTCCCTTCCATTCTGTTCCTGAGCAATCCAGTTCAAAAACCAATAGGTACCTAGAGCAAGGTAGATATCCTTGCTGGCCAGAAGGTAAGGGTCGGGGACCTGAGGGGGTTGGGCTTCGGCATAAGGGGGTTGTTCTTCACTCTGAACAGACGGAAGGGAACATCGGTGCAGGCATGTCCCAGCACAGGAGTGAGAACACTAATAGAGTGGGAAGGGCATGTGTTCAGGGGTGATATGGCCGGGTGTGATGAGGCAAGAGCCTAGAAGAGTGTCCACATTTGGGACTGCCTGACTTCGGGGGGAGGAGCAGGAACAGTTTGAGAAGGCTTCCACGTGGACAGAAAGCTTGGTGCAGGGTGGAAACTCAGGTTGGGTGAGGAGGAGGTCCACTGCATGGGGGCAGTCTCGTGGTCTCAGGGCCCAAACAGGGTAAGGAGGACATCCACATTGGAGGAGCAGTGTGGAGTGGGCTATGAGAGCCCAACAGAAGTGAGAAGGGCATCCGGGAAGGGAAGTGACCTAGCATGGGGACTCAGTGGGGGAATCAGAGCCCCTGCATAGTAATGGAGACAGAGGCTACCTCACTGAGCTGTTATTAGGATTAAATGGATAAAACGCATATAGCATATGAGCCCAGAGTAAGCACAATCCCAGTGTTTGCTATTATTAATGGCCATAAACGGCCTGGCGCAGCACCAAACACAGAATACTCAACCCATGGCTGTTTATTAAATGATTACACTATTACCTCACATCCTACATATCTCATCTATAGACAGCAGCTACTATCTGGATGCTAAGCAAATTTATTTAGAAAAATTAACTTAACCATAACGACTTAACACCTACATCCTTTCAGGAATTCTGTGTTTTTCACCTAGACTTCCTAATTTGCTCTTCTTGTTTAGTTTTGGTTAACTTTTCCTTTCATATTACTTTAAACTCTCTACTTCCTTTCATACTGACCCTTCCTTCAAGATCTTCTAATTCACACAGTAGCACAAACCCAACCAACACCTCAGAAACACATCTAGGTCGGTGAAAAGAGCTTGAACAGACTCACTGAGTCTACAGCCATTTCTCCACATCAGTACACACAGAATAACTTGGTATGTGTCTTATGTGTTTCATACCTGTCCTTGTTTTGGTGCATGCATGTATATCCCTATGTAGAGTCCCATGGCAGGGGAATAAGCAAGCCGTAATTTGTGTCCAGTTCCAGCAGTGAGCCGAAGGTCTTTTTTCACAGGGACATATTCCAGCATGTCAGCTACCATCAGGCACATTTGCTCCTGTCCAGGAAAACAGTTAATAGGTGATATTCAAGGGATATTCAGGCTAGAAGAACGTACCTTTTGAAAGGATGGACCTTTCATTATATCTACCACTCTATCTAGTTTATCTGCTAAAAGACCTTACAGGTTTTTGTTTTAAAAGGGCTAACATGGGCCGGGCGCAGTGGCTCACTTCTGTAATCCCGGCACTTTGGGAGGCCTAGGTGGGTGGATAACCTGAGGTCAGGAGTTCAAGACCAGCCTGGCCAATATGGTGAAACCCCATCTCTACTAAAAAATACAAAAATTAGCCAGGTGCAGTGGTGCATGCCTGTTATCCCAGCTACTTGGGAAGCTGAGGCAGGAGAATCACTTGAACCTCGGAGGCGAAGGTTGCAGTGAGGTGAGATTGCGCCATTGCATTCCAGCCTGAGTGACAGAGCAAGACTGTGTCAGGGGAGGGTGGGGGGCGGGAGGCTAACATGTAAAACATCTCTTCAGTCTGAAATATAAGATCAGACTCATATAAAATATAAGCTGTATTTTTTTAGATGAATCTTGAAAACCATTTTACCAACTTACATTTTTAAAACATATTTGTTGCTCTTAAATGAAACATCCAGCCTGGGTAACATGGCAAAACCCGGTCTCTACAAAAAATACAAAAATTAGCCAGCTGTGGTAGCATGAGCCTGTAGTCCTAGTTATTTGAGCAGCTGAGGTGGCAAATAGCTTGAGCCCGGGAGGCGGAGGCTGCAGTGAGCTGCATTCATGCCACTGTACTCCAGCCTGGGTGACAAAGTGAGACTGTCTCAAAAAATAAAAATTAAAAAAAAAGAAAAAATAGTGACATGTATACTTTGTACTACTCTTTCAGTGTTCCTGTAAGATTGATAATTTTTCCAAATAAAAAGACAATAAGGAGGAAAATATATGCAAAATAAAGCTAAATGAAACTGTCTGAATCTGGAAGTGACCAATAATTTCCAAACTAATTGATCTGATCATCTTTAAGAGAAACAGCAAAATTTATTTCAATTCTCATGATTCACAATGCTATTTTAACTTACAGCAACTATAAATGTAGCACTTACCTTGTAAGACCACATTCGTAGTTTATGATCCTGACACAGAGCAAAGATGAAGGCATCATGCTCCACACAATGAACAGCAAGACTGAGGGGACGATCTGAAGGCGACTGGTCACCCCTAAAACATAAGACCCAGTTTTAGAGTTTTACTGCTGCAAAGTATCTCATCATTAGAATTTGCAATTCAAGAAATATAATAGAATTATAAATGTACACTCTTAGCAGAAGGACCAAGAGCTTATATGCTAGTATAAGACAACTACATTTCTATTTGGTTTATCACCAATTACTACAATAAAATTTAAAAGGCTCTACATAACAATGGAAGACTGTTTCCTTTTGTATTGTTTTCCTTTAACCATCAAAAACTTTCTACTTCTGATAATTTTACACAAAACTCGATTTGGGTAAGTCAGGGCAGAGCACCGAACTGGGTATTCTGAGAATATAAACAGTAGGCTGCTTTATGCTGTCAATGCATCCAATTGCAGACGAAATGGACTTGGGAGTATGGCTTTCCTCAGATGGAATTTGATTTTATTCTGACTGTTCTCCTTTCCAGTATAATGTTTGCCTTGGAATAAGACTGGAAACAATAACTGCCGACCAGTACAAAAAGATTAAATTCTTGGGCCCTTTGATTTACCTACCAGACACCACTCACCTGATGGCTGTTGGCATCCAGCCTGTAAGCAATCGTTGCATTACTGAACTCTGTTTCAGCTCCACAACTGACACCATACCTGCAATGATATCCAAGGCACCTCTTGAACACACTTTGAGAAACCCAAAGGCAAGAATGATGTAACCATGAACAAGGTCTTTATAATAGGCAAGAGGCTTCTGTATTTCTGTACTAACAAAGTTTTAGGACGTAACTTTCCTACATATATCACACCTAAAATATTTTGAATCATTATTAGATCCATAAAAATAGCATTTTTATACTTCCCGTGGAAATTTTTGCCTTTTACAGACAGTAACCCATATTGCCACCCAGCAGAATCACTTCATTCTTTCCAAAACAATCCCTAGGTACCTTTCCTGTGCCAGGCACAGTCCTAGATGGTGGTGAAATAGCAGTAAACAAAACAAATTTTAAACTCCTGTCCTCATGGAACTTATATTCCTTTAGGGGAAGGGGAGAAGCAGAGACAGTTAAATTAAGTAGAATGGCAGTAAGTCAGAAAAATAAGACACAAAAGGAGTACAGAGAATGCCAAGACATAGGGAGGGCAGGCAGGGACACTGCAATTTTGAAAAGGGTGGTCAGGGAAGGCCTCAACGAGGTGACATTGAGTAAAGACCTAAAGGAGCTGCGGGAATGAGCCAAGCTAGTAGTTGGTTATACCAAACGAATGCCTTGAAGTAGGGGTGTCCTGGCATATTCAAGGAATTGCAAGAAGGTATGTGGCTGGTGAAGAGGAGGGGAAGAGTGAACAGATGAAGGTAGAGAGACAGCAGTGGGTCACTCTGGGCCAGTGTAAGGACTCTGGGTTTATTCAGCATAACATGATATATTTAAAACCCAACTTAGGTCATGTTGGCCAGGTGCGGTGGCTCACGCCTGTAATCCCAGCACTTTGGGAGGCTGAGGCAGGCGGATCACTTGAGGTCAGGGGTTCGAGATCAACCTAGTCAATGTGGCAAAATGCCGTCTCTAACAAAAATTCAAAAATTAGCCAGGCGTGGTGGTGGGCACCTGTAATCCCAGCTACTTGGGAGGCCGAGACACAAGAATCACTTGAACCTGCGAGGTGGAGGTTGCAGTGAGCCAAGATGGCACCATTGCACTCCAGCCTGGGTGATAGTGAGACTGTCTCGAAAGAAAGGAAGGAGGCCAGGTGTGGTAGCTCACGCCAGTAATCCCAACACTTTGGGACGCCAAGGTGGGCAGATCGCAAGGTCAGGAGTTCGAGACCAGCCTGGCCAACATGGTGAAACCCTGTCTCTACTAAAAATACAAAAATTAGCTGGGCATGGTGGCAAATGCCTGTAATCCCAGCTGCTCAGGAGGCTGAGGCAGGAGAATCGCTTGAACCCAGGAGGCAGAGGGTGCAGTGAGCTGAGATCGCGCCACTGTACTCCAGCCTGGGCAACAGAGAGAGACTCCCTCAGGTGACCCGCCCGCCTTGGCCTCCCAGAGTGTTGGGATTACAGATGTGAGCCACAGCGTCCGGCCCTTGGGTTTTAAATATATCAGTCCACCTGAGAAGTTTCTGAAGAGGGTTAAGGACAGATCTGGGGAGATATATATAAAGCTAATACAATAATCCAGGCAAGACATAGTGGCAATTTGGTGCAGGGTATTTAATGTCTTTGTTTCAATTAATTTAATTATAATGTTATAACGCCTCCATCTCAGGGTAGACAATTAGGCAACTCATCTCTACTATAGGATTTAGAATAGGCTGTCTTATACTTGTCTACTTGTTTTTCCATGCTCCAATATGCTTTATAGTTCCTTATCCACCGTATAAAAGTAAAGCATTAGGGACTCATTAGGCAAGCAATAATGAATGACCAGTTTCGGGGCAATAGAGATGCAATCCCTGCATTGGATGACGAGGTTGAACTTTCAAGGTCTGTTTCAATATTAACATTCCTTGTTTAAATCCATGCTCATTTCCCATTCTTACCAGGTATGTCATAAGGAGGTAGCTTAAGAACAAAGATTCCCCCAGAAGCACATGGTAAGGCAAACAGGGCCTCCCCATCACTGCTAAGCCAGGCTGTTGAGGCGGTGGAATTAGGAGATATTCCAGGTACTGCTGGAATTAATTGATAGTTGCAAGGATCTGTGAAATCAACTTTTCCAATGTCAGTGAATATTGACTGCATCTGACTTTCAACTATCAACTCCTGTTGGGTAATTAAAAAGAAGAATCTATTAAATCAAAATAACCAGAATTTTGCTCAGTTTCTCTCTATTGCTAAAAAAGTTTTTAAAGTAAAAAACTGTAAACTGTCAAGCTTAAGAAGAAAGTCATTCTTTTTAATGAAAACTAATTCTCAACTTAAAATGTATGCCTGATCATTTTAAGTGGTAGCTATCAAAGTATGCTTGGTGAGGGATAATGAGAATCCAAATTTCCTTCAATTCCAAAAGATATCGCTCCATCACTAAATTTGTGACACCCAGAGTAATTTGGGAAATAAAACATATTGCACTTAGCCAACTTACACTCCTATACATCCGGGAGGGGTGTGGTAAAAGTAACCTGTGCACTGTTTGATTGGTTAACATCAAGATTATCACATGATTCTGAGTCTCAGAGACATAAACCCCTCCAGGTAAAACACTGCAATTTTGGAATTTTAGGCGAACGGCATTATTCAACAGATTTATGTCCAGTGACTCCTCCATCAGCTCCAATGTATCTCCAGAGGTCTTCCTGTTGAAAAAGAGACATTTGTTTGAAAAGTTTATGCTTTTCTTTCTCACTGACTGTTGCACTGAAGTATACAAGAACAGTGTCCAAGTGAATTCACCAAATTTGAAAATTTTGGATAAACAGATTTGGAACACTTTTGCACTCCAAATCATATTATGTAAATTTATAAAAAACAGCATTACAAAATTCAAATTTCATTGTGATTCTGTTACATAGAGACATTTCCAAACTTGATAGGTCATTTATTTAGGACGATATTTTATGCAATTAAACTCTACTATAATAAAAATTAACACCATACCCTGGCCATTGCTTGTAGTGGAATATGGCCTCCATATATACTACAGCATCTAACAAAACTAACCTTAATAATTGCGGTTATGTCCTGCTTCTATTACTTCTTAACCTGCGATTGCATGCGTGTGCACACACACACACACGCATAGCCTGTGTGTGCACACATACACATACACACACAAATAGCAATTGTATACATGTGCTTACATGTATGTGCAAAAATATTACTAAAATAAATATTTTAATAATATAAAAATACCTTTGCAAATTGAACATATCAGGGTTAGTTTCTATACTGATAAGCTATTCTAACTTTTATTATTACTCTTCAAAAGGAGCTTTTTTCTTTTCCCCCACCCTTCCCAAAAGCTTGTTTATTAATTTCAGCTGAAGAGCAAGGCGCCACTGGCAGCCACAGATCTCACCGCTGCACGGGGTTTTAGAACTTCAGCCATAAAAATAGGCAGAATATTCCTTGATCATATTGGTGGTACCTGTCCATTTTCTTATGCAAACTGTGATACAATCCTGACCAACTGCTCAGAATTCATCTCCACGTGGTTCACAGGTGCCGCTGGCAGAGCATTTTTTTTTTTTTTTTTTTTTTTTTTTGAGACAGAGTCTCGCTCTGTTGCCCAGGCTGGAGTGCAGTGGCCCGATCCCAGCTCACTGCAAGCTCCGCCTCCCGGGTTTACGCCATTCTCCTGCCTCAGCCTCCCGAGTAGCTGGGACCACAGGCGCCCGCCACCTCGCCCGGCTAGTTTTTTATATTTTTTTTAGTAGAGATGGGGTTTCACCGTGTTAGCCAGGATGGTCTCAATCTCCTGACCTCATGATCCGCCCGTCTTGGCCTCCCAAAGTGCTGGGATTACAGGCTTGAGCCACCACGCCCGGCCGAGTATTTCTTTTTAACAAGGTAGTGAACCTGCAGTACAATGAAGCTCAAGATTGGGTCATGGTCACTGGCCCCGACATGGTTTGAGATGTGAGCTGAAAAACTGTAATAGCAAACTGGGATGGATCTATGAGTTTGCTACCGAAGACAGCCAGCGTTATAAGGAAGGCCATGTGATCCTGGAACGTGCTCTAGTTCAAGATTGAGGGCTCTGAGGAGTATGTACTATCTGATAACTGTTTTTTTTTTGTTTTTTTTTTTTTGAGACAAGGTCTCACTCTGTCAGGCTGGGGTGCAGTGGTACAATCATAGCTCACTACAGCCTCGAACTCCTGGGCTCAGGCAATCCTCCCACCTTAACCTCCTGAGCACCTGGGACTACAGGCATGCACCACCACACCTGGCTAATTTTTGTATTTTTTAGTAGAGATGGGGTTTCACCAAGTTGGCCAGGCTGATCTTGAACTCCTGACCTCAAGTGATCCACCTGCCTCAGCCTCCCAAAGGGCTGGGATTACAGACTATCTGATAACTCTTGAAGAAAAAGAGATAAATTCATCTTTTCTCAGGTCTCCTTCGCTGAAAACAAAAATCTACTTACATACACCGTTACCTTAGTGTCAGAGTCAGAGTCATGAATGGCAGAACAAGAGGTTGTGCGAATCTAAGATGGAACCTTTTTTTTTTTAAGTTATGTATTTTCCATCCAATAGCAGTGTATATAGAGAATATTATGCGGATGCTGTTAATTTTTTCCCCTCTGTTTACATCTTGAGGCAGAAAAGTCTATCTGCAGCTACATGGTAGGCTATGTACGAAAAAAATTTCGGCTATTAGAGTGGAAAAGTGGAAATTTTGAAAGGAAAATATGTCAGAAGTATAGTTTTTAAATTCACGGGCTTCATTTTAAACTGTTTTTTTTTTTTTTTGAGACGGAGTCTCACTCTCTCGCCCAGGCTGGAGTGCAGTGGCGCGATGTCAGCTTACTGCAAGCTCTGCCTCCTGGGTTCACGCCATTCTCCTGCCTCAGCCTCCCGAGTAGCTGGGACTACAGGCACCCGCCACCACACCTGGCTAATTTTTTGTATTTTTAGTAGAGACGGGGTTTCACCGTGTTAGCCAGGATGGTCTCGATCTCCTGACCTCGTGATTCGCCCACCTTGGCCTTCCAATAAACTTTTTTTTTAAAAACCCAGTTATTTCACTTGATTTGCTAGCATCAGAGAAGAGCTCCAAATCTGTGCCCAGTGCTAAAGGCTCAGTGTTAGCATGGCTTGTGCTGGCCAGTGTGCCATTTTCTTGCTAGAAATGAACTGTAGCACTAGAGCCCATTCTTCCTTGTCAGTCTTGACACAAAGATGTCACCATTTCTAATTATTTGTCACTACATAATTGGTGTTGATAGGAAACTTTTTCTGAAATGGGTTAGAACTGCTGTCTTTTTCCATGTAACTTAAGCATAGTAATATAAATAAAGTAGTAACTGGAAAAAAAAAATAAAAAAGGAGCTTGTTATTAACAATGATGGTAAGTTCTGTGAGTGTAGCGATAGCCCCTATGTTCTTACAGCCCAAATATTAATACTGTTCCTCTAGGGAAAGCACGTGCATACACATTTGGATATCCTTAGACCCAGCAAAGTGCCTAGGACAGAGCTAGCATTCAATAAGTGCTTTTGATAAAATGCACGCAAACTCAAAAAAAAAAAAAACTTTATTCAAACTCAAGTTGCAACAGAGGAGATAAAGCATTTTGCCCAAGGCCATTAGGTCTGACTTTAAATTCAGATTTAACCCTCCATCCAATGTCTACCTGACTCAGCACAGAAGCTATTGTGTTACTTTAACAAGGATATTTCTTACTTTTGATTTCTAAGTATTTATCTTTAAAAATCACTAGTACATATTTACTCGTCTATGTCCTTGACTCAGTAGGTATGATCTGTCAAAGCCTGTTGCTTTCCTCTTCCTGACCCTGCTCCTTCTCTTCCATCTCTACGATTAAACTAGTACCCTCTTTGTGATCTACTGCAGGTTTATCCTTAGTACCTCTTCCTCAGCAGCACCAGCTGATACTTAGTGATTGTCAAAAGAGGCAGCTCTACTTCTTGCTGGGGTCACATCTTTCCTAGAATGATGAAATGAACTCTTTCTTGCAGAACAAACCAAGATGAAAAATTCAACCAATTAGTTTTATTTTTCCTCTTTTTAAATTTTTATTTTTTTAGAGGTGGGGTCTCACTGTGTTGCCCAGGCTGGTCTTGAACTTCTGGGCTCAAGTGATCCTCCCGCCTCAGCCTCCCAAAGTGCTGTGATTACAGACGTGAGCCACCACACCCAGCTAGTTTATTTTTCCTGACTTCTAGCTCCTAGTTTTATTGAATTTGCTCCTCTAGAGTAAATATATTCTTATATTTTATTAAAATTATTCTAGGCCGGACGTGGTGGCTCAGGCCTATAATCCCAGCACTTTGGGAGGCTAAGGAGGGTGGATCACGAGGTCAGGGGATCGAGACCATCCTCGCTAACACAGTGAAACCCCGTCTCTACTAAAAAAAAAATTAGCCAGGCGTAGTGGTGGGCGCCTATAGTCCCAGCTACTTGGGAGGCTGAGGCAGGAGAACCGCTTGAACCCAGAAGGCAGAGTTTGCAGTGAGCTGAGATCGCACCACTGCACTCCAGCCTGGGTGACAAAGTAAGATTCGGTTAAAAAAAAAAAAAAATTACTCTGACCATGTCTTTTTCCAAGCATCCCATCATCTCAAATTCCCTTCATTTTAATTAACTTCCTTTTTTCAAGTAGTTTCTAAAGTTTTTTTCCTCTCCTCCATTTTTTGAGACAGGGTCTTGCTCTGTCACCCATGCTGGAGTGTAGTGACACCATCTCGACTCACTACAACCTCCACCTACCAGTAAGGTTCAAGTGATCCTCCTACCTCAGCCTCCCAAGTAGCTGGGACTATGGGCTCGCATCACCATGTTCAGCTATTTTTCAAATGTTTTATATAGGGCCCCACTAGTTGCCCAGACTGGTCTTGAACTTCTGGGCTCAAGAACTTCCTGCCTCAGCCTCCCAAAAGTGAGGGATCACACCAGGCCTTTTTTCCTTCCTTTTCAGTGAATGTTCCCTTGACTAATGACAGGAGAAATCTTACCCAAAAAGTATCCCACCACAAATTCTTCTTTTACTGAAACTCAGCCTTTATTCCCAGAACTGTCATCTTTGACATATCTAACTATTTTGGTTGCTTTTGATTCAGTTGACTTATCTCAACCATAACTGAGGAGAAAAAATATCTATGTTATGAATAAATCCAGGCTCTTCTTTTCATAGAGCTAAAAGAGTTTTTCGTTTGTTCTTTGAGACTGAGTCTCGCTCTGTCGCCCAGGCTGGAGTGCAGTGGTGCGATCTTGGCTCACTGCAACCTCCACCTCCTGGGTTCAGGCAATTCTCTGACCTCAGCCTCCTGAGTAGCTGGGATTACAGGCGCCCGCCATCACACTCGGCTAATTTTTGTATTTTTAGTAGAGACAGGGTTTCAACATGTTGGCCAGGCTGGTCTTGAACTCCTGACCTCAAGTGATCCACCCGCCTCAGCCTCCCAAAGTGCTGGGATTACAGGTGTGAGCCACCACGCATGGCCCTCTTACTTCATCTCTTAGCAGCATTCCACATACTTGACCTTGCCTTCCTTTTTAAGCAGTCTCTTCTCATGAATCCTATGATACTACTCTCTCCCAGTTTTCCTCCCACATTCCTGTCCATTTCTTCTCCTTCTCCTTGACCTGACCCCTATATGCCAGATTTCCTCAAACCTTGATCCTGGATCATCTTCTCTCACTGTACACTTTCTCCCAAGGCACATCTTATCTACTCCCAAGGATGTAAGTACCTTTTCAGCGCTGATGATTTCCCAGAGCTACTTTGCTTCTGGTAACTCATGACATTAGCGCAATTTTCTGGATCCTCAACTTCATCTCTGAATAATTCTTTCGCTTTCCTGCCTTATGGTTAAAGTTGGATCCTGAATCTCCCGTGAGGACAGTGACCCAAGTTTTCTCTACCATGCTCTTTGCAGTGGGGCCTCAAGGAGAACATACAGATGTCCTTGTTCCCCACTGGCATTCTAGGCCACTGTTCCTCCTCTGCTACCCGAATCACTCAGCTCTGAAGCTCACAGAATCAGATACCACCTGCTACCCATGCTCACTGCAGTTGATTTTAGCTCTTGGCCCACTGTCACTCTCTCCCACACTACTCTTGCCATAATTGTTAATGATTTCAGTATCAGGGCCAGGTATGGTGGCTCATGCCTACAATCCCAGCATTTTGGGAGACCAAGACAGGAGGATTTCTTCAGCCCAAGAGTAAAAGATCAGCCTGGGCAACACAGCAAAACTCTATCTTTACAAAATAAAAAAACTAGCCAGGCATGGTGATGCCCGCCTGCAATCTTAGCCACCTGGGAGGCTGAGATGGGAGGATCGATTGAGCCTAGGAGTTCAGGCTGCAGTAGGCCATGACTGTGCTACTGTACTCCAGCCTGGGTGACAGAGTGAAACTCTGACTCTAAAAAAACAAACAAACAAATGAACAAACAATATCCAATTATCCTAATACTCCACCTTCTCAGTTTCCCAAATTCCTTTCCTCTAGTGATTGCTCTCAACTGCATCTACTAGGTCATTCCCAACTGCACATAGATATATTAGTATATTTTCTCTATGTTCCTCCCTTGCTCTCCAACTACCATGTGATTTCTCTGCTTCCCTTACAGCAATATACCTTGAAAGGGCTGTTCTATACTCACAATTCCTCTGCTCCCTTTCTCTCTTGAACCCACTCCACTGAGGCTTTTGTAGGACTACTGCAGCAATTCCTGACCAGGTCACCAATGACCTCCATGATCCAAAGGCCAGTTTTCATTTTTCATCTTGCCTGGCTTAAATGTCAGTTTTTCACTCTCCTCCTCCTTGAAATATTTCCCTCAGCTTCTGGGATACCACATTCTTTGTTCAACTCTTACTTCACTTACTCCTTCTTGGACTCCTTTGCTGGTTCCTCATTTTTCTAAATGTTGGTGTGCCCCAGCGTTTAGTCCCAGACCGCTCTACTCAAGTGGCTCCCAACTGGAGGCGATTCTTCCTCACTCACCAGGATATTAAGCAATATCTAGAGATATTTTTGGTTACTGTAACTGGGGTAGAAGTGATCGTATAGATGTGCTATTGGTAGGCAGAGGGTAGAGGCCGGGAATGCTGTTTAACAACCTATCACATATAGGACAGCCCCCCACAATGAAGACTTAGCTGACAATAATAGTGCAGAAGGTGAAAAATCCTAATTTATTCTCACTTTCTAGGTGATCTCATTCAGTAGAACAGCTTTACACACCATCTAATGCCAACAATTTCACAATCTGTATCTTCAGCCCGACTTCACTCAACTCCTGACTACTATCTCAGCACTCACTTGGATATCTAACAGGCATTTCAGATTACAACTGTCCAAAACAGAACTCCTGCACTCACTGAACCTGAAGAAAACAAACAAAAGTACCTGCTTCACCTATACTTTTTTCCATCTCAATTAATGACATCTCTCTAATTTCCAATTGCTCAAGCCAAAAATCTAGGGCTCACCTCTGACTCTTTTCTTTCTGTATACCCCCCATCCAATGCAACAGTAATTCTAACAAATCCACCTTGAAAACATATCCACAATCAGAACATTTCTCACTGCCTCTGTCACTACCACCCTGATCTAAGCCACCATGTCTGAATTGTGGCACCAGCCTCCTAACTGGTCTCCCCACACTCACCCTTTTCCCCACCACACTCTATTCTCAAGACGGCAGTCAAAGCAATCCTTTAGAAACTCAGATCTTAGATCATGTCATCCTCTACTTAAATCTTCCACAGCTTCTTCTCATCTTACTCAGAGCAAAAGCTGAAGCTTAAAATAACCAACAAAGCCCTGATCTGGCCTTAAGCTATCTCTTTCTTATTATTCTACCCTTTGTTCACTCAGCTTCAGACTCCTGGCTCCTTTCCACTCTTTGAACACAACAAGCTCCTGCTTCAGGGTTCTTTGCACTTACTATTCCTTTTTCTTGGAGGGCTCCACCTGAAATACTCATTCCCCAGGTATCCTTTCTTCTGCTCAAATGTCAGCTTACCCCTGGCTTTTGCCCAACCACCCTACATAAAACATTAACTGCCACAGGTATTCTTCTTCCCTCTTACGCTGTTCCCCTTTCCCTATTCCATTTATCAACTGACAAACTGTCAGAGGCATGTGAACCTGAACGACTCCATCTTGAATAGGAGTTGGGTAACATGAGACTGAAACCTACTGGGATGCATTCCGAGACAGTTAAGGCATTCTAAGTCACAGGATGAGATTAGGAGGTCGGCACAAAATACAGGTCATAAAGACCTTGCTGATAAAACAGGATGCAATAAAGGAGCAAGCCAAAACCCATCAAAACCAAAATGGTGACAAGGGTGACCTCTGGTTGCCCTCACTGCTACCCTCCCACCAAGGCCATGACAGTTTACAAATGCCATGGCAACATCAGGAAGTTACCCTGTATGGTTTAAAAAGTGGAGGCATGAATAATCCATCCCTGTTTAGTATATCTTCAAGAAATAACCATAAAAATGGGCAACCAGCAGCCCTTGGGGCTACTGTGTCTATGGAGTAGCCATTCTTTTATTTATTTACTTTTTTTTTGAGATGGAGTTTCGTTCTTGTTGCCCAGGCTGGAGTGTAATGGTGCAATCTCAGCTCACTGCACCCTCCACCTCCTCGGTTCAAGCTATTCTCCTGCCTCAGCCTCCCAATTAGCTGGGATTACAGGCATGTGCCACCACGCCCAGCTAATTTTGTATTTTTAGTAGAGACAGGGTTTCACCATGTTGGTCAGGCTGGTCTCGAACTCCTGACCTCTCAAACTCCTGACCTCAGGTGATCCACCTGCCTCGGCCTCCTAAAGTACTGGGATTACAGGCGTGAGCCACCACACCTGGCCTCCTTTACTTTCTTAATAAACTTGCTTTCACTTTGCACTGCGGACTTGCCCTGTATTCTTTCTTGTGTGAGATCTGAGAACCCTCCCTTGGGGCCTGGATCGGCACCCTTTTCCTGTAACAAAACTACATGTACTTGGGTTTTTTGTTTTTTTAGTTATTGTTGTTGTTGCCTATTTTCCTCCATGAGAGTAGGAACTTTGTTTTGTTCCCTGCTATATCCCTATTCCCTAAAAATGGACTGAAATATATTAGGCAAGCAAATTTCCTTTATTTCTTCCTGTTTTATAAAAGAGATGGGGTCTTACCCTGTTTCCCAAGCTGGAGTGCAGTGGCATGATCAGATCCTCCCGCCTCAGCCTCCTGAGTGGTTAAGATGAAAGGCACATGCCACCCCGCCTGGCTAATTTTTAAAAATCAGGCCGGACATGGTGGCTCCGCCTGTAATCCCAGCAAGTTGGGAGGCCGAGAATGGGGCACTGCTTGAGTCCGGCAGTCCAAGACCAGCCTGGGCAACCAGGCAAAACCCCATCTCTACAAAAACAAATAGAAAAATCAGCTGGGCATGGTGGCGCATACCTGTAATTCCAGCTACTTGGGAGGCTGAGGTAGGAGGGTCACTTGAACCCAGGAGGCGGAGACTGCAGTGAGCCATGATTGCACCACTGCACTCCAGCCTGGACAATGGAGTCACCAGACTGTCTCTCAAAAAGAAAAGAAAAAAAAACAGAAAGAAAAAAGAAAAAAAATTGTAGAAATGGGGTCTTGAACTCCTGGCCTCAAGAGATCCTCCCACCTCAGCCCCCCAAAGTGCTAGGATTACAGGTGTGAGCCACTCTGCCCAGCCAAAATATTTAATTAAATGAAATTTGTATCTCTAACGTAAAGTCTCTCTTTTGAGCCTTAGACCTGTAAATTTCAATGCCTACTTGACATTTCCAAAGGGCTGCTCCCCAGGTACTTCAAATTTACTATGTCCAACAGAATTATTCATATCTTTCCAAAATCCATCTTCTATGGATCTCTGTAAATGGCAACCCCTCCCCACTCACATCTGGTTAGTCACATGAGACACTAGGGAGCTGTCCTTGTTCTCTCCTTTTCTTTTACCATCCCTTACCCCATATTCAATCCACCACCAAGTCCTAGTGAATCTATCTTCCAAAGGTATCTTGAATCCATCTACTTTTCTATTTCTAGTCATTCCCACAATTGAACCACCAGCAACCCTTACTTGGGCCATCATAAAAGCAAACTTTTTTTTGCATTATACCCATCTAATCCAAATCCACTTTCCACAAAGTAGACTGAGATCTTCTAAAAATACATTTTAAAAAATTTAGATTCAGGGGTACATGTGCAGGTTTGTTACATGAATATATTGTGTATATATTCCTATCTACATGAGGTTTGGGCTTCTAATGATCCTGCCGCCCAAGTTGTGAACACAGTAACTGATAGGTTTTCCAACCTCTGCTCCCCCGCTCCTTTTGGAATCCCCAGTGTTAACTGTTCCCATCCAAAAATGCAATTTTGATGTTAGTAACTCTTTAAAAACCTATTCCATTATTACTCAATGTACTTAGGATAAAATCCAAAAATCCTTAAAAATGGCCTAAGGGTCCCTCATGGTCCGAGTCCTGCCTACCTCTCCAGCCTCAGTATCTCACATTACTTTCTGTTTTACCCACTGCACTTAAGCCACACAGATCTTTGGTCAGTTCCAAACCTGCCACATTCTTTCCACTTTGTGACCTTTGCATATGGTGATCCTGCTTGCTGGACTCCTCTCTGTCCACTCCCCATGCCTGGCTAACCTCGTGTCCTTTAGATCTCAGGGTAACTGTGAAAGCCTTTTCCTGCCCCACTAATAACATTTGGTCCTTTCATTAGCCTCTCGTAACCCCTATATTTTTCCTCTAGGGCAAGTTTTCCTCCACAAAATTTCCCCATGAAAAGTGAGTCCACAACTATTCTGACACTGCTACAACGTCTTGCATGATGAAGATGGCAGTTTTGTTCATTTCGTCCTGGTACCTAGCACAATGCCTGACATATTGAAGCTCGAACATATTTGTTCAATGAAGGAAGCTGTAAAGCACTATAAAAACATAATGGGTTCATGTTTAAAACTAGTCTTATGGGCTTTATACCCCCAAGCTACATTCCCTCTGCTTTTGGTGTTGCTTGGTGTGTGTGTGTGTGTATTGGTGGGGGGGAAGGTAAACTCTTCTAGAACTGTGTCTCAGTTTTCCCGACTCTGATACGAACTGAAAAAAAAAAAAACTTTCTCTTTCCCTAAGTGTCGATTACCGCTTCTAGAACAGCACTTTGGGAACAGCAACTAAAATTTACACACCAAACCCTACCTTCCAGGGGAGTTTGGCGAACCACAGCACTTACCAATGAATGAACCTGTTTCTGGTTACGGAGAACAACTTGCCACTCTCCACATAGTAAAAGCCTCCCGCGCTCTCACTGTATTTTACGGCGCCAGCCACGGCATTTGCGGTCCCTGCAAAATGAACGTGGTCAGCCTGCACACGCGTCTTCTGAGAAATGACAGGGACTAAGGGACCTGATAAAGCAGAGGGTGACAGACTGACAACCCATACAAAGAAAAGAGGAAAACGTCGGACATCAAGGAATCTCTGATCCCGGGGCTGGAGGCATGTGGACTCAGGAGGATGAACCCAGGAGTCAGAGACCCTAGGACCCATGAGAGGAGCCCGAGGGGACAGATCGGATCGCGCCCTCCCTGGCCACTTCCGTACCAATGCTGCAGACTGTGAATTCCCGAAAGTGCCTCGGCCTTTCGCGCTCAGCCCCGCTTAGCTCCACGAAGCTTCGTTCCAGGGATCCCGCCGCCGCCATCTTCCCGCCGTCGCCGCGATGCCCGACGGGACAAAGGCAGGGCCGCGCGGCCGCCGTCACTTCCGGGGGCGGGGCGGGCGGAGCTGCGGACGGGTGAAGCATCCCGGGAGCAAAAAGGGGGCTCCGGTCCTTCGTTGCCGGGCTTCCACCGGGAGAATGAGGATGGGCAGCGGGGAATCCAGAAGAGAAGCGGGCAGGGGAGGCCGACTGTATCTGCTGGAATCTTCGAGTGGCCGGCTGGAACGCCTCCGGAGGGCGGTGCCCTTTTCTCAGCGGCCGCAGGGCAGGGGGCGGGACCGGGTTTGTTTCTGTTTCCAAAACGCGGGGCTCAGTCTCCCAGGAGGGGCGAGGTCCGGGGAGGTCCAGCCTTTGGGCGTCCTCTGCCGGATCCCGGGTGTTTGGTCACCTCTCCCTCGGTTATGGTGTCCGTCTGTAAATCTTTGCCGATCCTCCCTTCGCTCTTCAGTGGCGACACTTGGGTTGGCGGGGTGAGGAAGGGGTAGTGAGGGAAGGGCCTTTGGTTTTGGTCTTTTTTCCCCCCAAGAGACTGTATTCGTGTATTCCTGTATAATGAACGTAATGTGGTAAACCTTGATGCTGCCACCTGCTGAGGTTACCTGAGTGCTACTCACTTGGATACGTGAAAAGAATTTGCCATTCATTCCAACCGTGATCTTGCACTTGGCTGTCAATGCAATAAGGGCCCATAGTGGATGTTTAGAAGATATTGTGGGGGTAGATGTTCAAAATCGGGGAAAATGCTAATCTCCAGCAGGGAAGGTTTTGTTCCTTAGTGATAGCCAACGCTTGTTGGTCACTTCTATTACCAGTGACCACAGCCATTCCCTGTCATTCTCCGTTTCATTTATCTGGTTCTGACCATCATTTCCTATCTTTCCACTTCACTCCCTCTGGGACACCTACTTTGGCAGTGCAGCCCCCTCATTCCACCTGAAATCCATTGTTATACAAGCTCTTCACTGTCCCTCACTTCATTGGTGTTTCTTCCTTATCCTGAATACCATTAAATTACTTCATTGCCTAACTCTTCATCGGTAAAAACAACTTCGATTACATTCAAATCTGTAGCTGAACGTGCCTGAAGAAAACTATACACCAAGGTCGGGTGTGGTGGCTCACGCCTGTAATCCCAGCACTTTGGGAGTCCAAGACTTGAGGATCACTTGAGGTCAGGAGTTCGAGACCAGCCTGGCCAACATGGTGAAACCCGGCCTCTACGAAAAACATAAAAATTAGCCGGGTGCAGTGGCTCACGCCTGTAATCCTAGCACTCTGGGAGGCAGAGGTGGGCGGATCACGAGGTAAGGAGTTCCAGACCCGCCTGGCCAACATGGTGAAACAGTGAGATACAAAAAATTAGCCGGGCATGGTAATGCACGCCTGTAATCCCAGCTACTCGGGAGGCTGAGGCAGGAGAATCACTTGAACCCGGGAGGCAGAGGTTGCAGTGAGCCGAGATCGCGCCACTGCACTCCAGCCTGGGTGACAGAGCAAGACTCAGTCTCCAAAAAAAAAAAAAAAGAAAAAGAAAAATTAGCGGGGGCATGATGGTGCGTGCATGTAATCCCAGCTGCTTGGGAAGCTGAGGCAGGAGAATCGCTTGAACCTGGGAGGTGGAGGTTGCAGTGAGCCGAGATTGCGCGGTTACACTCCAGCCTGGGCAACAACAGCTAAACTCCATCTCAAAAAAAAGAAAGAAAACAGAAAACTATACACCCATACTGACATGCCTCCCTCTAACTCCATCAGGACCGTGTACCTTGAGTGGACCTATCTTGCTGCCTGGCAAACACATTGTATTTGCCTTCTCCATTTACTGTTCTAAATGAGTGTTTCGTAACTCCCGAAACCTCCACTGCCTCCGTCATCATCCTGACTCTCAACTTGCTTCTTCATTTAGAAAATTAAAGCAATCAGAGGCTGAGATGGAAGGATGGCTTGAGGCCAGGAGTTCAAGACAAGCCTGGGCAACACACCCCCATCTCTAATAATTTTTTTTTTTTTAATTAGCCAGGCATAGTGGTGTCGCTCTGTAGTCCCAGCTATAGGAAGATTTCTTGAGCCCAGGAGTTGGAGGATACAGTGAACTACAATCCTGCCACTGCGCTCCAGCATGGCCAGAAAGAGACCCATCTGAAAAGAAGGAAGGAGGAAGGGAGGACTTCCTCTACAATGACATCTCCCCACCTACCACCATCTGTAGCCACATATTTTGCCTTCCCTTCCTGTTACTATAAATTAAACTGTCTCTGAGCTTATGCTGAGACAACCTTTCTACTTCCGTAGAACAGCTGCTCAAGGACATCATTCCAGCAATTAAATTATTTCCATTTTCAATTTTTCTCCCTTTTTACTTAGTACTGTATGTACTAAGCATACAAACATTCGCTCGACCTCCACTCTCTGCAGCTACTACTCCGTATCTCTTCTCCTCTCACCCACAGCAAAACTCGAGTGTTCTAATTCCCTCTTGCTCATTCTCTTATTTTTATTTATATATTTATTTATTTATTGAGATGGAGTTTTGCTCTTGTCGCCCAGGCTGGAGTGCAATGGCAAGATCTCGGCTCACTGCAACCTCTGCCTCCTGTATTCAAGCAATTCTCCTGCCTCAGCCTCCCAAGTAGCTGGGATTACAGGCATGTGCTACCCAGCCTGGGTAATTTTTTTGTATTTTTAGTAGAGACAGGGTTTCACCATGTTGGTCAGGCTGGTCTCGAACTCCTTACCTCAAGTGATCCACCTGCCTCGGCCTCCCAAAGTGCTGGAATTACAGGCGTGAGCCACTGTGTCTGGCCTCATTCTCTCTAAAATCCATGTTTTTCAGGCTTTTGCTCCTACTGCCTTGCTGAAACTGCTTTTTTCCAGGTTATCAATGACATCCACATTACCTATATAATACTAAACTTCTTTTTCCTTTTTTTTTTTGACGCAGAATCTTGCTCTGTTATCCAGGCTGGGGTGCAGTGGTTTGATCCCAGCTCATTGCAGCCTCAAACTCCTGGGCTCAGGTGATCCTCTTGCCTCAGCCTTTCGAGTAGCTGGGGCCACAGGCTTGTGCCACCATGCCCCGCCACATTTTTTATTCTTTATTTTTTTGTGGAGACGGTCTTCCTGTGTTGCCCGGGCTGGTCTCAAACTCCAGGCGTCAAGCGATCCTCCTGCCTCTGCCTCCCAAAGTGCTGGGATTACAGGTGTGAGCCACAGCGCCTGGACTGAACTGTTATTTCTAAGCTTATTTGACTACTTGTAGAATTTGACCAATTGCTTGCTCCTTCCTTTTGGAAACACATTCTTCATGTGGCATCAAGGACACCACTCTCTTGATTCTACCTATTTCACTAACTGTTCCTTTTTGGACTCCTTTCCTAGATGCTCCTCTTTTCCCCAACCTCTTGATGTTGGAGTGTGCAGACTTCAATTCTTGGTCCTTTCCATCTACAGACACTCCCCTGAGAATCTCATCCAGTCTTCTGGCTTTAAATACCACATTGCTATATGCTGATCATCTCCAGTCTAAGCTTCTCCCCTGAAATGCAGGTTTATATATTCAACTGCGTATTCTGTATCTTATATTTAACATGTCTGAAACTGAAGTCCTAACCTCTCTCCCCACACTTACTTTCCCCATCTCAGTTGCCAGCACTGTTCCAGTTGCTCAGCCGCCTGAGTAGCTGGGATTACAGGTGCGTGCCACCACGCCCAGCTAATTTTTTTGTATGTTTAGTAGAGGTAAGGTTTCACAGTGTTGGCCAGGATGGTCTCAATCTCCTGACCTCGTGATCCTCCTGCCTCGGCCTCCCAAAGTGCTGGGATTACAGGTGTGAGCCACCGCGCCTGGCCACACTTCAACTGTTGTTATTCATGAATTCCTGGTTATCTAAGTTATAACTGCTCATGACACTGATGCACCACAGTGGACAGAACTCTTCTGAAGACTGATTATTTCCATATTCATATCTAGAGGTCAGACCTCTTTTGCCGAGTTCTCAGCCTTTATATTCAGCTGCCTCCTTGATGCCCCTTGGATTTCCCATGGACATCTCAAACTCAGCATATCCAAAGTGTTACCCCTCTCTATATACTCTCACTATATACTCTCACATGTAGTCTGTATCTGTGTGGACGTCACCACTGTGGCCCAGTCTAGAAATCTAGTAATTACCCTGGACTTTTCTCTTTTAATCCCAACACCCAAATCTCATATATCCATATGGCAAAAGTAAGATGGCCACAAATTCTTTGACATTGTTCCCATCCAGAAGTGTAACCTTCTTTGTCCCCTCCCCTTAAATCTGGAGGGTTCTGTAACTGCTATAAGCAATAGAATACAGCAAAAGTGACGCTGTGCCAGCCTCTCTTAAGAGAGTCTACATCTCTCTTGGAAGACTGGCTACAGGGGAAGCAAGCTGCCATGTGAGAAATTCAGCTACCCCGGGGCCATCCTAGAGAGATTGCAGGGAGAGACCACACACAGAGACTGTAATGCTACTTGAAGTGAGAGATGCCTGGTAAGTCCAGGTCCCAGATGTTTTGTAGAGCAGAGATGAGTCATCACCACTGAGCCCTGTCCAAATTGCATATTAATGAGCTAAATACATGATTACTATTTAATTTTAATGTTATTTATTTATTTATTTTGAGACAGAATCTCACTCTGTCGCCCAGGCTGGTGTGCAGTGGTGCAATCTTGGCTCACTGCAACCTCCAGCTCCTGGGTTCAAGTAAAGACGAGGTTTTACCATGTTGGCCAGGCTGGTCTCGAACTCCTGACCTCAAGTGATCCACCCTCTCAGCCTCCCAAAGTGCTAGGAGTGTGCAGAAACATTTTTTTTCTCAGAAAAAAATGTTAAATTGATGAGGCATCTTTCAGTTTTATAGAAATCTAGGAATTATGTTTTTTGACAGTGAACACTTTTTAGTGTTAGATCACTGTCTTATCTCCAACATCCGTCAGAATTCTGGGAACTTCACATTACCTAATAAATGTTTGAAGAATAATTAAATGAATGAATAAGTTCATATATGCATTTTTAGAAAACTCAAATACCCTTTGAACTATTAATGTTCTGGGGGATGGTTATAACATAAATTGAATCATATTGCCATCTAGTGGTTAGGTAGTGACTTCGTTTAGAAACAAAATGCAGAATGCTACCAATATTGTGCAGCAAGTTTTATTTAAATACTTTTTTTTTCAGATGGAGTCTTGCTCTGTTGCTCACGCTGGAGTGAAGTGGCGCGATCTCTGCTCACTGCAAGCCTCCCAAAGTGCTGGGATTCCCAAAGGCATAAGCCACGACGCCCAGACTTTTTCTTTTCTTTTTTTTCTTTCTTTCTCTCTTTCTTTCTCTCTCTGTCTCCCTCTTTCTCTCCTTCTCCCCTTCCTTCCTTCCTTCCTGCCTTCCTGCCTTCCTGCCTTTCGTCTCCCTCTGTTGTCCAGGCTAGAGTGCAGTGGGGCATGATCTCGGCTCACTGCAACCTCTGCCTCCCGACTTCAAGCGATTCTCCTGCCTCAGCCTCCCGAGTACCTGGGATTACAGGCACCCGACACCACGTCCGGCTAATTGTTGTATTTTTAGTAGAAACAGGGTTTCACCATCTTGGCCAGGCTGGTCTCGAACTCCTGACCTCGTGATCCGCCCGCTTCGGCCTCCCAAAATGCTGGGATTACAAGTGTGAGCCACTGCACCCGGCTGAACAATACTGTTAATTGAACTTTAAGCAGATTTTCATAACCAACTTGATAGCTACTCCTTAAAAGAAGAATTTGGTGGTTTAAACAAGTGTGGGAAATGATGATAAAGTTAAACATATTTCTTTCTTGAAGAACTTTTCAAAGACATTAATATAATAGCTTTGTGCAGTTCCAAGAAGGCCTTATGCGTGATATGCTTTCCAGACTTTTGACCTACAGAATATTCTTTTCAAGGAGCAACTCACTGGACCATTGTTCTTTGAGAATATATTTTGGAAAACATGGCTTTACTGTCATTTTGCCCATATGTTAAAAATATCAGCTGGGCACCGTGGCTCACACCTATAATCCCGGCATTTTGGGAGGCTGAAGCAGTAGGATTGGTTGAGCCCAGGAGTTTGAGACCACCCTCCGCAACACAGTGAGACTCCATCTCTACAAAAAAAAAAAAAAAATTATCCAGGTGTGGTAGTGTGCACCTCTAGTTTCAGTGACTTGGGAGGCTTGGGCAGGAGGATCCCTTGAGCCCAGAAGTTAGAGGATATTATGACCTATGACTGTGCCACTGCGCTCCAGCCTGGGTGACAGAGTGAGCCTCTGTTTCTAAAAAAAAAAAAAAAAAAAAAAAAAAGGCAGAATTGTGGAATAAATGAAGTATGTCAGTGACTTCTCAATTCCCTTTTCAGTATTCTTTCTACCCACTTAGAAAACCACCATGACTTTAGACTCCAGGGCCTTTGAGGGGCCCTGAAAGCCCAGGGCTCCCACCTAGACTTGACCCTCCTGTGCTTTGGACTTATTCTTGGGAACTATACACCCTGGATTGTTTTCACCTTTCAGGTAATATTTTCTATAAATTTCTTTTTTTTAACTTTTTTTTTTTTTTTTTGAGACAGGGTCTCACTCTGTCGCCCAGGCTGGAGTGCAGTGGCCTGATCTCCGCTCACTGCAACTTCCGCCTCCCAGGTTCAAGTGATTCTCCTGCCTCATCCTCCCAAGTAGCTGGGACTACAGGCGTGCAACACCACGCCCAGCTAACTTTTGTATTTTTAGTAGAGACAGGGTTTCACCATGTTGGCCAGGCTGGTCTCAAACTCTTGACCTCAGGTGATCCTCCCATCTCGGCCTCCCAAAGTGTTGGAATTACAGGTGTGAGCCACCATGCCTGGCCTTTAAAAATTTTTTTTTAAATTTTTTGAGACAGAGTCTCACTCTGTCACCCAGGCTGGAGTGCAGGGTGCAATCTTGGCTCATTGCAACTTCCACCTCCCAGGTTCAAGCAATTCTTATGCCTCAGCCTCCTAGTAGCTGGGATTTCAGGCATGTGCCTGTAACAACATTTTTGTATTCTTAGTAGAGATGGGGTTTCGCCATGTTGGCCAGGCTGGTCTCAAACTCCTGGCTTCAAGTGATCTGCCCGCCTTGGCCTCCCAAAGTGCTGGGGTTACAGGCGTGAGCCACTGTGCCCGGCCAATTTTCTGTACATTTCAATTATGACTCATTATGCGATTAGTTAAATGTTACTTCTATGTCTTTGTAGCAGCTTACATGTAATTTAATTCACCAAATCAAAACAAACCCTTGCTAGGCCGGGTGAGGTGGCTCACACCTGTAATCCCAGCAGTTTGGGAGGCTGAGGCGACAGATCACTTGAGGTCAGGAATTCAAGACCAGCCTAGCCAACATGGTGAAACCCCATTTCTACTAAAAATATTTTAAAAATTAGCCAGACATGGTGTCATGCACCTGTAATCCCAGCTACTAGAGAGGCTGAGGCAGGAGAATCACTTGAACCTGGGTGGTGGAGGTTGCAGTAGTGCCATAGTGAGCCGAGGTGGCACCACTGCACTTCAGCCTGGGTGACAAAGCAAGACTCTATCTAAAAAAAAAAAAAAATCCTGACTTGAGCCATATGTTCTGAGTTTTACTTCTGAAAATATGAATGTCTTACCTATTAAAACTAGCTCTGGTATAACTGGAAATGAGTTGACATTATAGTAATTCACACTGAAGTGCTGATGACTATAAAAGCTTCGTAAATTGCCTTTCCCAGAGCGAAGGCATAGCAACATACACTACCTTAACTGGTAGGGCATTTCCCCTCTTCCTTCTCTTGCTAATCAGTTGTGGGAGTCCTTTTCTACTGCCTCAGTATCATTTTCAACAGAGTGATTCAGACAGCTATCAGCTGACTGGAATTAGCACGTGATCTATATATTCCACTTACCATCTGATTCAAAGAGATTAAACTCTGGTGGTGGAATTGGAGGCATCAACAAAGAACCAGACGTGCAGGTAGCCTCAGTAGGGGCAGTTAAGTTCGTCTCAGTAAAATATGATTAATATTAGTCCTTTTTTTTTTCTTTTTTGAGATGGAGTCTAAGTCCATCTTTTTGAGATGGAGTCTGTCGCTTAGGCTGGAGTGAGGTGGTGCCATCTCCACTCACAGCAACCTCTGTCTTCTGGGTTCAAGCAATTCTCCTGCCTCAGCCTCCCGAGTAGCTAGGATGACAGGCGCCCGCCACCACACCTGGCTATTTTTTGTATTTTTAGTAGAGATAGGGTTTCACCATGTTGGCCAGGCTGGTCTTGAACTCCTGACCTCGGGTGATCCACCCGCCTTGGCCTCCCAAAGTGCTGAGATTACAGGTGTGAGCCACCATGCCTGGCCAATATTAGTCTTAAAAAACAAGGTGGGCCAGGCATGGTCTTGCCATGTTAGCCAGGCTGGTCTCGAACTCAAGGTGGGCACATCCCTTGAGTTTCAGACAAGCTTGAGCAACATGGTGAAACCCCATCTGTACCAAAAGTACAAAAATTAGCCAGGTGTGGTGGTATGTGCCTGTAGTATCAGCTACTCTGGAGGCTGAGGTGGGAGGGAGGATGACCTGAGCCCAGGGAGGTTGAGGCTGCAGTGAGCTAGCTGAGATCATATCACCAGGAAACAGAGACCCTGTTTAAAAAAAAAAAAAAAAAAAATCAAGATCAAAAGTTGATCCAGCAAAAAGCGTTATTTGCGTGTATAGAGTCCAAAAGTACTTTTTTTTTTTAGACAGGGTCTCACTCTGTTACCCAGGCTAGAGTGCAGTGGCGTGATCATGGCTCGCTGCAACCTCTGCCTTCCAGGTTAAAGTGATTCTCCTGCCTCAGCCTCCCAAGTAGCTGGGATTACAGGCACGTGCCACCACGCCCAGCTCATTGTTTTGTATTTCTAGTAAAGACAGGGTTTTTTCATGTTGGCTAGGCTGGTCTTGAACTCCTGACCTCAAATGATCTGCCTGCCTCGGCCTCCCAAAGTGCTAGCATTACAGTTGTGAGCCACTGCGCCTGGCCTCAGAAGTGCTTTTTAATATAAAAGCATACAATACAATTAAGAGGCTAGAGATTCAGATATTTGAGTAGAGATTCTCACCTATATCTAGACCCTCTTGAAGTTGCACCCACTTCAAACCCTCCCTTCTCATTCAGTTCTGTCTTAAAACCTCAGGGCTATCACTTCCTTTGTTACTGCATGATTATGGGCAGTGCCAATCAACGTGCTCACGTCTTTATGTCTTTCTCTGCAAAATAATGATGGCAATAAGTATCAGTTGAGAGATTTTTGCAGTCTGTTTCATTCTTTTGTCATCTCCTGAGAGTGTTGTTTTGTTTTTTTTTTTAAATATCCTCCTGTGCTACCCCTGCAAAGAATAAAAAGCTTCAAATCATAAAAATAGGATGAGTTTTTAGAAGTATCACTCCTTCCTCATTTTGTCTGCCAAGTTTCAATTTGGTGCAGGTGCTGAAAGATGTTTATAGGCAAATAAAATAAGTCACTTCCACATCTCAGAGCAAGGATGCTCAGTGACCCGAGTAGGGCTTAGAACTTTGATGAGAGGCTCCAGTTTGAGGTCAGAGGCCAAGGCTTTTCCAAACCCCAGACTTTAGTCTTGTTTTGGCTTGCATTTGTCACTGCCCAGATCTTGCAAGAATTTCTGGAAATTAATTTAGTCAAAATGTATGACTACAATCTCAGAGCTGGCAAAGCCTCTACAGGCAGCCACAGGTCCACACCCAGTGATTGTTTATATTTCTCTCGCATCCTTCAGGATCTTGCTTACGCACCAGTTTCTCTTGAGTAAGGGTGTGTGGAGCCAAGTCAGTAACGGTAATGTTCCTTGTCTGCCTCCTTTGGCTGGTCCTGACGCTGGCCTCGACAATGTCAGGCTCGGGAACTATTTGTTTCTGAATTCCAGCCAAGAAGTCTAACAATTCTCTCCCTTCCTTTCCATTGCCCTCTTCTTCCTTACTAATGCCAAGTCTGGGATTTTCCTTGTCTAAAGACCACAGGGGCAAGGAAATGAACTTTCTTGGGATACCACAGACCACTTAACAGAAAATGTGCTCTTTGTTTTCATTCAAATGCCTTTTCCTTAAATGATATTTCTTTTATTTATTTATTTATTTATTTTTGAGACGGAGTCTTGCTCTGTCACCTAGGCTGGAGTGCAGTGGCATGATCTCAGCTTACTGCAACCTCTGCCTCCCAGGTTCAAGCGATTCTCCTGCCCCAGCCTCCTGAGTAGCTGGGATTACAGGAGTCCACCACCATGCCTGGCTAATTTTTGTATTTTTAGTAGAGGCGGGGTTTTGCCATGTTGGCCAGGCTGGTCTCCAACTCTGACCTCAGGTGATCCCCCCACCTCGGCCTCCCAAAATGCTGGGATTATAGGCATGAACCACCATGCCCAGACTCCTTAAATGATATTTCTATGGTTTCCTCAGATCTATCTGCACTAACTACTTGATTTTTCCTAGGTGCCTGTCAGAAGACTAAAAGGAGGCATTGGAATTCTGAATTTTCTGATTAGAAAGCAGTAGCTCACTGTAATCCCAGCACTTTGGGAGGCTGAGGTGGGTGGATCATTTGAGGTCAGGAGTTCGAGACCAGCCTGGCCAAAATGGTGAAACCCCGTCTCTACTAAAAATACAAAAAATAGCTGGGTGTAGTGGCGAGCACCTGCAATCCCAGCTACTTGGGAGGCTGAGGCAGGAGAATCTCTTGAATCTGGGAGATGGAGGTTGCAGTGAGCCAAGATCATGCCACTGCACTCCAGCCTAGGTGACAGAGCGAGATTCTGACTCAGGAAAAAAAAAAAAAAAACAGGTGCAGCGGCTCACCCCTGTAATCACAGCACTTTGAGAGGCCGAGGCAGGTGGATCATGAGGTCAGGAGTTCAAGACAAGCCTGACCAACATGGTGAAACCCAGTCTCTACTAAAAATACAAAAATTAGCCAGGCGCGGTGGTGTGTGCCTGTAATCCCAGCTACTTAGGAAGCTGAGGCAGAAGAATCACTTGAACCCGGGAGGCGGAGGTTGCGATGAGCCGAGATCATGTCACTGCACTCCAGCCTGGGTGATAGAGTAAGACTCTGTCTCAAAAAAGAAAAAAAAAAAAAAAAAAAAAAGAAAGGAGTACCTCAAAAAGAAAAAGTGATTTGCCCAGGCATTTAGTCAGGCAATTCTATTAGTTGTGTCTGAATCCATTCTTTAAACATTTAAAAATGCTTTTAGCTCCTAGCAACCATATCCCAAACAAAGGAAGCAAACCTTGTGTTTACCTACAGGAAATAGAAAGATGAAGGTCTGGTTGTTGATCACTGATTCCACTATGAGCCAGAAAATTTTACTTCATTTGGCCAAACCCAGGGACAGTTCAGTAGGGATTGCTGTCGACACAAATAGGGGTTCCAGTTCCCACTGTTAACTAACCACTTGGCCTTGGCAAGTCACTTCATTTCTCTGGGCCTCAGTTTCTTCATCTGTAAAATGAGGCAGCTGGGCTTCATGATCTCTTAGGTTTCCTAGTTCACACCTAGGAAAATGCTAAGATAAAGGTATAGGTTTAAACATCTTTAAAAAGTCAGAAAAATATCTGTAACATTTTAAAAGAACCATCTCTAGTGGATAAAAATATGTGTACAGTACAGTTTGACTCAGCAATTTCACTCAGAGTTTTATCCTAAGGAAACAATCACAGATATGCTTCAAGATACAAGGATTGGCCAGGCGCGGTGGCTCACGCCTGTAATCCCAGCACTTTGGGAGGCTGAGGCAGGCGGATCACCTGAGGTCGGGAGTTCGAGACTAGGCTGGCCAATACGGTGAAACCCCGTCTCTACTAAAAATACAAAAAAATTAGCCAGGCATGGTAGCACGCGCCTATGATCCCAGCTACTCGGGAGGCTGAGGCAGGAGAATTGCTTAAACCTGGGAGGCGGAGGTTGGAGTGAGCTGAAATCATGCCACTGTACTCCAGCCTGGGCAACAGAGTGAGACTGTGTCTCACAAACAAACAAACAACAAACAAGGATGACTGTCACAGTGTTTGCTTTTTTCCCCCAAAATAAACTTTTTAGAATAGGTTTAGATTTACAAAGAAATTGTAAAGATAGTACAGAGAGTTCCTGTATACTCCATCTATTCTCTCCCCCCAGTTGCCCTATTGTTAAGTTTATGTTAGTATTGTCAGAGGCGTTCGAACCAGAGCGACTCCATTTTGAGTGAGGGCTGGAAAAATGAGGCCAGGACTTGCTGAGCTTCATTCTCAGAAAGTGAGGCATTCCTAGCCTCTCTCTGTTTACTGCTAAGAAGACAAATTAATAATGCTTACTAAACAGACCCAGACTTGGGAGTGTCCTGATATCTGGAGAACAAAGGCATTCCTAATTTTGCTTTAAAGATAATAATACTGATTTTTGAAAAATACAGTAATTAAAAAGATTAATCCTTTATCACGAACCCTTGTAACAGAGCACATCTCCCCATATATACAAGCTTTGTACCTAGGGTGGATGCGTTCATCCTCTTACTTTTGCGAATGTTCTACTCTGTCTATGGAGTAGCTGTCCTTTCACCACTTTACTTTCTTAATAAAGTTGCTTTCACTTTGCACTGCGGACTCGCCCTGAATTCTTTCTTGTGTGAGATCCAAGAACCCTCTCTTGGGATCTGGATTGGGACCCCTTTCCTGTCTGTAACAGTATGAAACATTGGTCACAACTAATGAACCAATACATATATATATACATATATATATATATATATATATATATATATATATATATATATATATATATAGTTTGTTTGTTTGTTTGAGACGGAGTCTCGCTTTGTCGCCCAGGCTGGAGTGCAGTGGCCTGATCTCGGCTCACTGCAATCTCCACCTCCCCGATTCAAGCAATTCTCCTGCCTCAGTCTCCATAGTAGCTGGGACTACAGGCACGTGCCACCATACGTGGCTAATTTTTAAATGTTTTGTAGAGATGGAATCTCTCTATGTTGCCCGAGCTACTCAGGAATTCCCCTTGACAGTTTTGAGAAGTACTGAACAAGTATTTTGTAGAATGTATTTTGTCTGATTTTTCTTTTAAAAAATCATGATTAGATTAGGGTTATGAGAGGAAGACCACAGAGGTAAAGTGCCATTCTTGTCCCAGCACGGCAGGGGTACATGCTGTCTACATGACTTTTCACTGATTATGTTAAGCTTAGTCACTTAGCTGAGGTGGTATTTGCCAGATTTCAATGTCCTTGCTTTTTTTTTTTTTTGGATGTGTCTCACTCACTCTGTCGCTCAGGCTGGAATGCAGTGGTGCAATCTCAGCTCACTGCAACCTCTGCCTCCTGGGTTCAAGCAATTCTTCTGCCTCAACCTCCTAAGTAGCTGGGATTAAAGGCGTGCACCACCATACCTGGCTAATTTTTGTATTTTTAGTAGAGACGGGGTTTCACCATGTTGGCCAGGCTGGTCTCGAGCTCCTGACCTTGTGATCCGCCTGCCTCGGCTTCCCAAAGTGCTGGGATTACAGGCATAAGCCACCGCACCCAGCCTCACTGTGCTATTTTTTTAAATAAGAAAAGTTCTCAAACAAACTAGAGGTCAATATAAGACTTTAAACTCCATGGGGGCAAGATCTTTGCCTGCTTTACTCACTACTGTGTACCCAGTGCTGAGCACAGTTCTGACACATAGTGTTAATTAGAATTTGTTGAATGAGGGTCGGGTGCGGAGGCTCACGCCTGTAATCCTAGCACTTTAAGGGGCTGAGGCGGGTGGATCACCTGAGGTTAGGAGTTCGAGACCAGTTGGCCAACATGGTGAAACCCTGTCTCTACTAAAAGTACAAAAATTAGCTGGGCGTGGTGGTGCATGCCTGTAATCCCGGCTACTTGGGAGAATGAGGCAGGAGAATCGCTTGAACCTAGGAGGCAGATGTTGCAGTGAGCCGAGATCGTGCCGCTGCACTCCAGCCCGCGCCACAGAGTGAGACTCATCTCAAAAAAAAAAAAAAGAAAAAAAAAAAGATTTTGTTGAATGAAAAAGAGGGGAGTTAAATAAATTAACTTCTCCAATATGATGAAATACTGGCAATTATCATCAACATTTGATGATGTGAAAAAATGTAAAGTATTTGTTCTTCAGTGAACAAAACAATTACAAAACAATTTCTGTACATTCAATTTTCTGTGAAGTGTGTTTGTGTGTGCAGAAAAATAACTAGAAGAATGTTGTCAACATGTTAACAGTGGTCGTTGGTTATTGCTGGGTGGGAAGGGAATGGGGATTTTTATTTTCTTCCTTGTTCTATATTTTTAAAAATTGTCACAATATAAAGGAATTACTTTTTGAATCAGAAAAAAGGAAGAAAAACAGAGAAAAGTTTTAACCTTCAAAAAGATTTCCGAGCAAGGAAAACAGATATTCCAATACAATATCCAGCAACCACGTTATTTAGCCATGTATTAGTATCCGTGAAGGAACTGAAATCACTGGTGCAGTGCAGAGAGGGTGGTGTCCTCAAAATTCTGCAGTTTCTAGGAAACAGGGTACACTAGGCACCATCTGTTTCTGATTTAGAGCATTAGAGTTGCAAGATCATGAGCTGTATCTTTGTTACTCTCATAACAAATTGTTTAAAGTTTAAAAAAAAAAAAAAAAGAGTAAAGAACAAAACCAAATGCACAGGATGCTAGAGTGAATGGCATTATTGTATCATTTGCTTTCTCTTCCCAGGGGCTTTGCATTTTAAAAACACATGTTGTGGTGTTTCTATGATTATCTTTCCACTTCCTGTGTTGTATCTCCTTACTGTAAATATCCTTTTGTATAGTCATGCTTTTTTTTTCCCCTTGCGTCTTACATATTTATCTTTCTTAATATTCACTTTCTCCAGTTTTCTACTGTTTATTTTCCCTAATACTAATTTGTATGAGTCCAATGGTATTTTTAGTCTCCAACAAGATTTTTTTAGAACTCTGGTTTCAAATCCTAGTCCCATCTTTCATTAACTGTGTGGTCTGGGGGAAATTGCATATTTTTTCTGAATGTTTCCCTCTGAAAATAAGGACAATATTAGGTAACCAATGGGAGTATTGCAAGGATTAAATGAGTTTAATATAAATACATAGAGGATCTAGCCTAGGGATGGGCACAAACATGGCACTTAACCCTTGGTATCTTTTCCTTCCTTCTCTCCTTCTGTGTATCCTCTAATACTATGTCTGGAGTTATCTTTCTAAAACACCAACACATGCTAAAGGATCAAGTCAAACCTGAGCAGGTTTTCAGGGTCCTTCTCAAAGGAGCCCCAACCCATCTTTGTGGTCTTACTACCTTCCGGGCCTATTCCATGTACACATTACTCTCCAACCACACCAAATTACTAGCCATTGTCTAAATATATGTTACTGTTTCTTCTCTCCCTGACTTTGCAAGCGCCATTTTCTGTGTCTGCAAGTCTTTCCTGCTCCTATCTGACAAACTCCTTTGCAAAGCCTTCTCTGACAGCTTGAGGCCTCCATGCTTCCCTCTGACCATAGTAATTTGTTCAAACCTTTACGAATATAATTCCTTATTCAAGTGTCTATATCATTCACTCATATATTCGACAAATACTTACCCAACTGCTACTATGTGCGAGGCACTGGGAGTGCAAATTCTGGTGGAATTGTGAGATTCCATAAAGGCAGGGGTCCTGTCCTATCTTGGTGTTTAGCACTGGCGAAAAGCAAGCACTCAGTATTTGTTTGTTGAATGTTGAATAAAATGAGAGCTTTTTTCTTCAGTAGTCAAACTGAAAATTATAATGCTACCAAACACTTCCTCAAAGATAAAGGACACATTTTCTTTTACATGTAACATTGTGTTCATTAACAATTCCAGGGGGCTCAGAAATATTCCTTTGCTTTGAATGTTCCCCATCTGGAAGAGTTTAGCTAATTAAACCAAAGACTACAGATGAGTTGGTCCAATTTATCTCCAGGATGAAATCCTTTTTTTCCTCCGGAGGATTCCTCAGATAAATATCAAGGGTCAATGTTATTTTTAGTAACATATAGTTTTTGAAAGTCTTAAAAATGTTTTAAATTTCTAAATTTGGTGAAAAAATACTTCTGAAAATCTTATTTTTGATTTAAATTTACTAGTGAACTTTAGTCTGCACAAAAGCATTTGTTTTGACTCGAAATGATGCCAAGTCACCAACTGGTCAATAAATTGGTAATTAATCTGCAAAAGGGAAGTTAGAAAAAAACGCTTTCTCTTCCCGCATACCCCGCTTTTTTTTTTTTTTTTTTTTTTGGTAAGTTTAGATCCCTGTTAGTGATGATATTCTGTGCAGATTGAAAGCTGACTCAGAGAAAGCTATTATTATCCTTCCTTTTTCAGGGTTTAAAGTTTTCATCATTAACATTTGTCGACACTTTTTAGCTTTCATTCTCGTCCTTACCCTATTCCCTTCTCCATTCCCTTCTAATGTGTAGAAACATGTGAGCCCTGTTTTCTTGGATTCATTTGGATCCCCCTTTGTGCACTTAACAGGACAATTATGAAAATTCATTTGCTGATTACATGCTGATTTTTTTGAGTTTCAGAATGAAAACACGGTAGGCCAATCGCAATGGCTCAGCACTTTGGGAGGCCAAGGCAGGCGGATCATCCGAGGTCAGGAGTTTGAGACCAACCTGGACAACATGGTGAAACTCCATCTCTATTAAAAATACAAAATTTAGCTGGGTATGGTCATGGGCGTCTGTAATCCCAGCTATTCGGGAGGCTGAGGCAGGAGAATCACTTGAACTTGGGAGGTGTAGGTTGCAGTGAGCTGAGATCACACCACTGCACTCCAGTCTGGGCAACAAGAGTGAGACTCTGCCTCAAAAAAAAGAAAAAAAGAAAAAGAAAAAGAAAACAGTGTATAACTTCAAATTAACATCAATTAAATAATGTTCACAATAGCTGAGTTTTATTTGTGTATATTTAGTTATTCAGCTAAGCTGAATGTTTTTTTCTCTAGTTGGAAACAATTTATCCATCTCCTGAGTTACATCATGAGATTTAAACTGATGGCCCCTGATAGGAAGAGGCTAAATTAGATTTCAGTCAAAGAGATACTATGCAAAACTTGGTAGTGAAGAAAGGAAATCTAATGTCCAATGTTACCATCCTTGCCAGGCGATGTCCTCACATGTACAACTGACTCAACAGCATTTTTTTTTTTTTTTGAGACAGAGTTTCGTTCTTGTTGCTAGAGTGCAGTGGCGCTATCTCAGCTCACTGCAACCTCCGCCTCCCGGGTTCAAGCGATTCTCCCGCCTCAGCCTCCCGAGTAGCCAGGATTACAGGCATGCGCCACCACCCCTGACTAATTTTGTATTTTTAGTAGGGACAGGGTTTCTCCATGTTGGTCAGACTGGTCTTGAACTCCTGACCTCAGGTGATCCACCTGCCTTGGCCTCCCAAAGTGCTGGGATTACAGGCATGAGCCACTGTGCCTGGCCAGAATTTTCTTTTTCCTTTTTTTTTTTTTTTTTGAGATGGAGTCTCGCTCTGTTGCCCAGGCTGGAGTGCAGTGGTGCAATGTTGGCTCACTGCAACCTCTGCCTCCTGGATTCAAGGGATTTCCCTGCCTCAGCCTCTTGAGTAGCTGGGACTACAGGCGTGCGCCACCATGCTTGGCTAATTTTTTGTGTTTTAGTAGAGACAGGGTTTCACCATGTTGGTCAGGATGGTCTCGATCTCCTGACCTCGTGATCCACCCGCTTCAGCCTCCCAAAGTGCTTGGATTACAGGCATGAGGCACCACGTCCAGCCCAGAATTTTCTTAAAAGCTAAAGCACCCAGGGGTAGGTTGGAGAGAGAATTTTTGAGAGTGAAACAGAACACAGAATTTTTAGAGAGTGAAACTACTCTGTATGATGCTGTGATAGTAGCTACTTGTCAAAACTCACAGAATATTCAACTCGAGGCCACAAGTTCGAGACCAGCCTGGCCAACATGGTGAAATCCTGTCTCTACTTCAAATACAAAAATTAGCTGAATGTGGTGGCATGCACCTGTAATCCTAGCTACCTGAGAGGCTGAGGCAGAAGAATCACCTGAACCTGGGAGGCAGAGGTTGTAGTGAGCTGAGATTGTGCCACTTCAACCTGGGCTATAGAGCAAGACTCTGTCAAAAAAAAGAAAAAAAAGAAAAAAAAGAAAAAAAGCTAAAGTCAGTATGGGGCCAAAGAACCTACAGAAATTCATCTGGCTCAATTTAAATGAGGCCCTTTTTGAGTGCTCGTTCACATCCTATTCAACCCTCTTTTACATGCCCTCCTGGGAGTGTCTCTCAGCCTTTCCCAAGACTGTCTTCCTCCTTTCAAATTCTTCTTCTTCTTCTTGAGATGGAGTCTCGCTCTGCCGCCAGGCTGGAGTGCAGTGGTGCGATCTTGGCTCGCTGCAACCTCCACCTCCCAGGTTCAAGTGATTCTCCTGCCTCAGCCTCCTGAGTAGCTGGGACTACAGGCATGTGCTACCATGCCCAGCTAATTATTGTTAGTAGAGGTGGTGTTTCGTCATGTTGGCCAGGATGGTCTCGATCTCTTGACCTTGTGATCCACCCGCCTTGACCTCTCAAAGTGTTGGGATTACGGGCATGAGCCACCATGCCCGGCCCTTTTTTTTTTTTTTTTTTTTTTTGAGACAGGGTCTCACTCTGTTGCCCAGGCTGAAGTGCGGTGGTGCAATCTCAGCTCACTGCAACCTGTGCCCCTCAGGCTCAAGTCATCTTCCACCTCAGCCTCCTGAGTAGCTGGGGCTACAGGCATGCACCACCACGCCTGGCTAATTTGCATATTTTTTGTAGAGATGGGGTTTCGCCATGTTGCCCAGGCTGGTCTCGAACCCCTGAGCTCAAGTGATCCACCTGCCTCAGTCTCCCAAAGTGTGGAGATTACAGGTGTGAGCCACTGCACCCAGCCCCCATTCTTCTTTGTGGGGACAAAAAGGTCAAACAAGGACAAGGGTTGGGGAACGGCTGAGGAATTCAGATAATTGAGTTAAAGAAAAAACAAATAGGTTCTTTGGTCACCGTAGCTCCAAATAATAGATTTGATCAAATCCTGAATGGTGTTTGGCATTTTATAGGGCCTCAAAAGGTTGGATAGCTGTCACCACACACTTCTGTCATTCCTCTTCTCTAAGGCCCCCATAGCATTTCCTTGGAAATCATTCTATTCATCCTTTATTCCCTGGTAGTGTCAGAGGAGATTAGTCACATTTTCCAGCCTCTGGCAAAAATGCTTCTGCTAACTTGTGCCTTGGTATTACAAGGAAGGTCCATGAAATTCATCACTGTGCTTTGAGAAAGATGTTATTGAACGGGCACTGTGGCTTACGACTATAATTCCTTTGAGATCAGCCTGGACAACATGGCAAAACCCCGTTCTCTACAAAAAATACAAAAATTAGCTGGGTGTGGTGGTGTTCACCTGTAGTGCTGTAGTCCCAGCTACTTGGGAGGCTGACGTGGGAGGATGGGAGCCCAGGAGGCAGAGGTTGCAGTGAGCTGAGATCGAGTCACTGCACTCCAGCCTGGATGACAGAGCCAGACCCTTTCTCAAAAAACAAACAAAACGAAACAAAACAAAACAAAAACAAAGCCGGGGTGCAGTGGCTCAAGCCTGTAATCACAGCACTTTGGGAGGCTGAGGCAGGTGGATCACCTGAGGTCGGGAGTTTGAGACCAACCTGACCAACATGGAGAAACCCCGTCTCTATAAAAATACAAAATTAGCCAGGCGTGGTGGCACATGCCTGTAATCCCAGCTAGTCAGGAGGCTGAGGCAGGAGAATCGCTTGAACCTGGGAGGCAGAGGTTGTGATGAGCTGAGATCGCAGCTATGCACTCCAGCCTGGGCAACAAGACGGAAACTCCGTCTCAAAAAAAAAAAAAAAAAAAAAGGTATTAGGGAAATTCCTTTGGGAGGACTTACGGGAACGATTATAGCTCTAGAAGAATTGTACTGCACCTATGCAACTGATATGTTTATCCTTTAGGGACTATGCATTTTGTACCTCATCTGATTTCTCCCTTTGTGTTGATTACCAGGAGTTTCTTTTCTTCTTCTTCTATTTTTTTGAGATGGTCTCGCTCTGTCACCCAGGCCAGAGTGCAATGGTGCAATCTCAGCTCACTGCAACTTCCATCTCCCCAGTTTAAGCGGTTCTCTTGCCTCAGCCTCCCTAGTAGCTGGGATTACAGGCATGTGTCACCAAGACCAGCTAATTTTTGCATTTTCTGTTAGAGATGGGGTTTCACCATGTTGGCCAGGTTGGTCTCAAACTCCTGACCTCAAGTGATCCACCTGCCTCGGCCTCCCAAAGTGCTGGGATTACAGGCATGAGCCATTGCACCTGGCCTTACCAGCAATTTCTGAGCCAACTTTTATACCATCTATAGCAAAAACTTCGTGACTTGCATCTTACCTCTATACCTTTACTTTCCCCTTGCTATGTGGTTTCTATTTCAAATTTATTTTATCTTGCTATAGTGTTTGTATATTTATAAGTAGCCCTCAGATTCTTCTTGTAAGAAGATAGGGTATAGATAAATAAGTAAAATAGACTTTTGTGGATAAGAAAATCCAGAGAAAAGTGAGTTCTTTAAGGCAGCAGATGGCTCCATTGATAAAACCTAGGCTTGCCACAGATTACCCACTGTACAGTGAAGATTGTATTAGAAAATGCAATGCCCTTTTGAGCACCATGGCAATCCTTATAATATGGATAAATAAAGCAGCGAATGTGTGAATTGCATTCAAGTCATGGAGCCCAGGAATCACTGAATGAATGGTAAAGCAGTAATCTAGGAAGGTCTTTTTCAACTTGGTTGTTAATGAAGATGAGATTCTTCTACAGGAGAAAAGTCTCAAGTGACCCAAAGGAAGTGATTCATAGGGGACAAAAGCAGAGAGTGGTGACAGGAACCTAAGATGGTGTCCCAGAGGGAAAGTGGGCAGTGCCAAGCAGAAACTACAAAAAAATAAATAAGCATTTGTTGAAAGGCAAGTTCATAAGCCATCCAAACCAGGGTCACAAGCTCCCAGCAGAGTGGCTAGAATCTCTGCTGATGAATTGAAGGAAATTTGCAATAAGGAAAAATACACCCATTTGAAAAGAAATCCAGTTCATAAGGTCAGCCCAACCCAAAACATCAGTGAACAGGAATTTGGTTCACTGAACAATACCAGTCTTGGTCCTACAGCGACCGGCTCATTCCTTTACAAAGTGAACACAGTTCACACCTATTTTTATACTGAAAATTCTACAGAAAAGCTTTAAGAAAAATCCTGGGCAGTCAGGAACTCTAAAAAAATTTGACCTTGTTTTCTAGCACAGCTGGGTGGCAGTTTGTGTCTCTTTTACAATGTTAGCAATTGCCAATTTCACTCAACTGCCACAAATGGGGGTAGTAAAATTCCAATTACCTCATACATGGAAACTCTATTAAGAGAGACAGACAATGTCACATTTATGATATTTTACATTTAAATACCAGCAAGTAACAAATGCCCACAGGCTATTCCAAGGACAAGTAAATAATATCAATCTCTTGTAGATATGATGACCATAATAATTATAATTGCTCATACTTACATAGTATTTGCTATGTGGCAGGCATGGTGCTAAACATTAACACATATTAACTCATTTAATTTCATCCTCACAACAATCTCCTTTAAGGTAGTCACATAAGGTAGCTACATATAGGCTTGGCCATTTCCTTCTCTCCTCCCCTCCCCTCCCCCCCCCTCCCCTCCCTTCCCCTCCCCTCTCCTCCCTTCCCCTCCCCTCTCCTCCCTTCCCCTCCTCCCCTCCCCTTCTCTCTCTCTCCTTCTTTCCTTCCTTCCTTGCCTCTTTCTCTTTCTCTCTCTCTCTCTTTCTCTCTCTCTCTTCTTTCTCTCTCCCCTTCCTTCCTTCCTTCCTTCCTCTCTCTCTCTCTTTCTTTCTTTCTTTGTTTCTTTCTTCATAGGGTCCCATTCTGTCACCCAGGCTGGAGTACACTGACATTATCATGGCTCACCACAGCCTCGACCTCCCAGGCTCAATACTTCTTCCACCTCAGCCTCCTGAGTAGCTGGGACTATAGGCATGTGCCACAAGGCCTAGCTAATTTTCGTTGTTTTTTTTTTTAGAGACAAGAGACAAGGTTTCACCTTATTGCACAGGCTGGTCTTATTAAACTCCTGGGCTCAAGCAATCTGCCTGCCTCAGCCTCCCGAAGTGCTGGGATTACAGGAGTAAGCCACCGCGCCCGGCCTGGCTTTGCCATTTTCAATGTGTCTACACTTATACATCTCACTGTCATATACTAGGTCAAAATTCCCCCTATCTTGAATTTTATTTACTACCCTCTTCAAATTCTTTGAGCAAATGGGGTAAGGAGTACCAGATCTACCATTCATTGAATTCCTGCACTGTGCCCAGCTCTGTGCTAGGTGCACACATCCATCACAACCCTTTTTTTTTTTTTTTTTTGAGACAGAGTTTCCCTATTTTTGCCCAGGCTAGAGTGTAGTAGTGTGATCTTGGCTCACTGCAACTTCTGCCTCCCAGGTTCAAGCGATTCTTGTGCCTCGGCCTCCCAAATAGCTGGGATTACAGGTGCCCACAACCACCCTGGGCTAATTTTGTATTTTTAATAGAGATGGGGTTTTACCATGTTGGCCAGGCTGGTCTCAAACTCCTGACCTCAAGTGATCCGTCTGCCTCCACCTCCCAAAGTGCTAGAATTACAGGCGTGAGTCACCGCACCTGGCCAGAATTTGCAGCCTTAACCATGATTCTATACTGTCACTCTGCCAGACTCCATTTGAGGGGCTGGGTGTCCCAACTGCTTTCGGGTTTAAGGTTTTGAAATATGTTGGAACATCTAATTTTTGAGCTTCTATAACTGGTCTTAAGTCATGGAGTTGGGGACATTTGCAATTCTTTTTATGGGGATAAAGTAAACTTGGGTACATCCCAACAAGTGAGATGCACTGATTCCACCATAGGAACCATTTGGTGAGGGCCATGCCCTAGGGATGGGGGAGCTACAAGACAGAAGAGCTGGGCCTCTGATGACATTGAGGAATGAGCTGCTTCACTGTGGAGGGGGACAGACTTGTTTTGTTTAAACCACTCTATTGGGTCTTTGATACCTGCACATGCGCTTTACTAATAGACCTCTGAAAAAAATTTTTTTTTTTTTTTTTTGAGACGGAGTCTTACTCTGTTGCTCAGGCTGGAGTGCAGTGGGTTAATCTTGGCTCACTGCAACCTCTGCCTCCCAGGTTCAAGTGATTCTCATGCCTCAGCCTTCTGAGTAGCTGGGATTACAGGCATGTGCCACCACACCCAGCTAATTTTTGTATTTTTAGTAAAGCGATTTCACCATGTTGTCCAGGCTGGTCTCGAACTCCTGGCCTCAAGTTATCGGCCTGCCTCAGTCTCCTAAAGCACTGAGATTACAGGCGTGAGCCACTGCACCTGGCTGATATACGCTCTAAAAATTAAACTACTTGTTTTGATCACCTCCTACTTATCTGTTGGGGAGAGAGGGATGCTTGCCTTAGAGTTACGGAGATGGCCAAACCCATGGCACCCAACACTGGGCAGATGAGATCCACAGCAGTTTATTAGTCACATAGATTCAGGCAGGGGAGGACTCTGCCCCTCACAGAGTCACATGGCGGTTACACCCTGGAAAAGAGTGAACTGTCAGGGGCTGGAAGGGGCAAGTTTGCAGTATCAAGAGGGTGAGGGGCTTCCTGATTTCTTAAGGAGGATGTGATTGGCTTGCTTGAATAAGTTCCATGGGAACTGAAACCTGCTACTCAGGAAGAAGCAGGAATTGCAGCCAGTCCATTTGATAGTGTGGGTTATCTGGCTAGAGGATCTTATCCACCAGAGCAGAGTGGCGGGGAAAACTTGCAGTCAGGTCACTCAAGGCCCACCACACCCAGTTCCACCAGATGTCAAGACAGCACATAATATTGATTTTAGGGCCGGGCGCGGTGGCTAATGCCTGTAATCCCAGCACTTTGGGAGGCTGAGGTGGGTGGATCACGAGGTCAGGAGATCGAAACCATCCCGGTTAACACAGTGAAACCCCGTCTCTACTAAAAGTACAAAAAATCAGCCGGGCGTTGGTGGCGGGCGCCTGTGGTCCCAGCTACTCAGGAGGCTGAAGCAGGAGAATGGCATGAACCCGGGAGGTGGAGCTTGCAGTGAGCTGAGATCGTGCCGCTGCACTCTAGCCTGGGCGACAGAGCCAGACTCTGTCTCAAAAAAAAAAAAAAAAAAAAAAAAAATTGATTTTAGGCCTTACATCACACTACTGACACATGCAGGGAATCAGAGTCAGGTTACGTAGCCCCTCTGGAAACTATAATGTGGTTCCAAGGACATAAATGTAAGCTGATTAGACGTCTTTTTTCTTTTCTTTTTTTTTTTTTTTGAGATGGAGTCTTGCTCTGTCACCCAGGCTGGAGTGCAGTGGTGCGATCTCAGCTCGCTGCAACCTCCGTCTCCCAGATTCAAGCAATTCTCCTGCCTCAGGCTCCTGAGTAGCTGGGATTACAGGCGTGCACCACCACGCCTGGCTAATTTTTGTATTTTTAGTAGAGAAGGGGTTTCACCATGTTGGTCAGGCTGGTCTCGAACTCCTGACCTCATGATCTGCCCGCCTCGGCCTCCCAAAGTGCTGGGATTACAGGCGTGAGCCACTGTGCCTGGCCAGAAGTCTTAAATAGAAAGAAAGAATGTGTTCATGAAATAAAGATTTGATCAAACCAGAAGATGGAACATTTCCTGTTCGTTCAAGCACTGACGAGGAAGACTCAGCCAACATACTTGTAGAATTTCTGGTCCCATTGACTAGTCACCCTTGTTATGGAGATGGAAGCATCTGATTAGGAGAGTCTTATGCCATTAGCCTTAAGTCCTTGCTCTCCTCAGCAAGCACCTGCTCATTCATTCATTTGCATTCAACAGATTTATTCAAAGCTGACTTTTCTTTTTTTTTGAGATGGAGTCTTGCTCTGTCGCTCAGGCTGGAATGTAGTAGTGCGATTTCAGCTCATTGCAACCTCCGCCTTCCAGGTTCAAGTGATTCTCCCTGCCTCAGCTTCCTGAATAGATGGGATTGCAGGCATCCGCCACCATGCCTGGCTAATTTTTGTATTTTTAGTAGAGACAGGGGTTCACCATGTTGGCCAGGCTGGTCTCGAACTCCTGACCTCAGGTGATCCGCCCGCCTTGGCCTCCCAAAGTGCTGGGATTACAGGTGTGAGCCACCGTGCCTGGCCAAAACTGACTTTTTTATTTGCTGAGGGTCTAGGAGGCAGGCCCTGTGCTGAGGTAGTAGGTATGTCAGGGAGAACAAGAACTGGTGGGCCCTTGATTTCATAGGGCTGCAAGTCTAGGCAGGGAGACAGACATAAAGCAATTAAGGACACACATAAATAAATATCATGAAAGAAAACAAAATATAAGGTCTTCGAGGAAAGTAACAAGACCTGCATGACTCAGCTCCTGTTCTTCCCTCCAGGGTTCATTCATGCCTCCTTCCCCAAGTCCCAGCCCCAGTGGTCTTGTACTCACTCTTGCTCGACCCCTTGTCTGTTTCTTATGTACATTTGTTATAGTTTATAATTACAATGAGTGTTGGGGGTTTTGTTGTTGTTGTTGTTTTGGAGACAGGGTCTTGCTCTGTTGCCCAGGCTGGAATGCCGTGTCACTATCACGGTGAATTTTTTAACAGTCACTTTTGTTTAAATGTAAGTTCCAGGAGGGCAGTAATTATATCTATTTGTACACCTTTGTGTCACCATCATTCATATACTTATAGGCTCCTAGCAGGCATTCAGAAGTTATTTGAGGCTGGGTGCGGTGGCTCATGCCTGTAATCCCAGCACCTTGGGAGGCCGAGGCAAGCAGATCACCTGAGGTCAGGAGTTCAAGATTAGCCTGGCCAACATGGTGAAACCCCGTCTCTACTAAAAATACAAAAATTAGTGGGGTTGGGCGTGGTGGCTCACCCCTGTAATCCCAGCACTTCGGGAGGCCAAGGTGGGCAGATCACCTGAGGTCAGGAGTTCGAGACCGGCGTGGCCAACATGGCAAAACCCCATATCTACTGAAAATATAAAAATTAGCCAGGCTTGGTGACGGGCGCCTGTAGTCCCAGCTACTCCAGAGGCTGAGGCAGGAGAATTGCTTGAACCTGGGAGGCGGAGGTTACAGTGAGCCAAGATCATGCCATCGCACTCTAGCCTGGGCAACAAGAGCAAAACTCTGTCTTTAAAAATAAATAAATAAATAAATTAGCCAGGCGTGGTGGCAGACGCCTGTAATTCCAGCTACTCTGGAGACTGAGGCAGGAGAATTGCCTGAACCTGGGAGGCAGAGGTTGCAGTGGTCCGAGATCGCACCATTGCACTCCAGCCTGTGTGACGAGAGAGAAACTTCGTCTCAAAAATATAAATAAATTAATAAATAAAATAAAATAAAAAATAAAAATACAAAATAATTAGCTGGATGTGGTGACACATGCCTGTAATCCCAGCTAGTGGGGAGGCTGAGGCCAGGAATCGCTTGAACCCAGGAGGCAGAGGTTTTGTAGTGAGCCGAGATCACGCCACTGCGCTCAGGTGACAGAGTAAGACTCTGTCTCAAAAAAAAAAAAAAATTTAATTCATTATTCAAAGAATGCATGCACAGGGTGACCTGGATGGAGTTGGAGCAGGTCAGGGAAGGTGTCCCATCATTTTTATGCTCCACTTTCAATCTGCTCAGCTTCGCCTGTCTCTTGCTCCAGCTCTGCGTGGGTTCTGCCTGATTTCATGCAGGTGCAACCTGACAGGACATTGCTTCCTGCCCGTACCTCACGTTTCTGTTTTCTGTTCTGGTGCTGGCCTGTTGATGCTACCAGGAGGCCTTCTCAGTGCCTACGCCCACACATACACAGCCTGGAAATGCAGTGGAGTTCACATCCTCCGGGTGAGCCTTTGAGCAATGGGAGAAAGGAGCCAGAGGGTAATATTTTCCCTTTGCTCTCCTCTGAAGGAGGGTCCCAAGACAGAGTCTATTAGACTCGTTGGGGACGTGGTCCTGCAGATGAAGCAATCAGTTGCATTGGGAGATGGCCCATGCATCCTCGCATTGGCTGTTCCTCCTTCTCTGCTTTTCTCCCTGTGTATTCCTCTCTCCTGCTCCCTGCGTTTGTCTTCCCTATTGAAACAGTAGCCAGCAGCACTTTGCCTTGGGCTTCACTTACTAGGGAACCCAGAAGAACGCAGCAACTTCTTTCAGAATATGATATTTGAGCTGAGACCTGTCAGATGAGTGAGTTAGGCAAACAAAACAAAACAAAAACAAAACAAAACAAAACAAAACAAAACAAAACAAAAAAGAGAGAGAGAAAAAAAAATGATGAAAGGGCCCGGGCGCAGTGGTTCGCGCCTGTAATCCCAGCACTTTGGGAGGCCGAGGCGGGCGGATCACCTGAGGTCTGGAGTTCGAAACCAGCCTGGCCAACATGGTGAAATTCCGTCTCTACTAAAAATACAAAAATTAGCCAGGTTTGGTGGTGTGTGCCTATAATCCTAGCTACTTGGAAGGCTGAGGCAGGAGAGTCACTTGAACCTGGGAGGTGGAGGTTGCAGTGAGCCAAGATCACGTCACTGTACTTCAGCCTGACCACAGAGCGAGACTCCATCTCAAAAAAAAAAAAAAAAAAAGGCACTGAAGAGAGGTGGGAGTTGGCTTCCAGGCAGGCAGTGTGCATTCTAAGCCAGGGGAGAGGCCAGTGCATGGGGGAACTAAAAGCCCTCCATGCCATCTTGGGGAGGGGAAGGATGTAAGGGAGAAATGAAGGGGCAGTGAGAGGTCAGTTCACACAGGGCTCTCCTTGTAGGAGTTTTATTCTAACGTAAGGAGAGCCACTGGAAGGCTGATGCAGGAGCATGGCAGAATCACATTATGATTTATTTCATTTTATTTGAGACGGAGTTTTGCTCTTGTTACCCAGGCTGGAGTGCAGTGGCACAATCTCAGCTCACTGTAACTTCCACCTCCCGGGTTCAAGTGATTCTCCTGCCTCAGCCTTCTGAGTAGCTGGGATTACAGGTGCCTGCCACCACACCTGGCTAATTTTTGTATTTTTAGTAGAGACGGGGTTTTGCCATGTTGGCCAGGCTGGTCTTAAACGCCTGACCTCAGGTGATCTGCCACTCTCAGCTTCTCAAAGTGCTGGGATTACAGGCATGAGCCATTACATTATGATTTATTTTAAAACAGCATGTAGATTCCATATGGAAAATAACCATTTTTAGCTTTGAGGAAGGAGCCAGAGTAAGGTAGGGACACCAGCTAGGAGTCTACAGGAGTCCAGATGAGAACTGATAGTTGCTCAGCGCAGGGTAGCTGACTGGAGAGAAGTGGATGAATCTGAAACATACTTTTGAAGTACAATCCTTCTGACTTATTGGTGGGTTGGATGGGGTAGGAGAGAATGGGGGAAAGAGGAGGAAGGTATGGCTCCCAGGTTTTTGGTTGGAATAGTGGGAGAGAATGATGGAGTACAGATTAGAGGAGAAGATTAAGAACTAAGTTTTGGGCCAGGAGCAGTGGCTCACACCTGTAACCCCAGCACTTTGGGAGGCTGAGGTGGGTGGATCACCTGAGGTGAGGAGTTCAAGACCAGCCTGACCAACATGGTGAAACCCCGTATCTCCTAAATACAAAACATTAGCCAGGTGTGGTGGCAGGTGCCTGTAATCCCAGTTACTTGGGAGGCTGAGGCATGAGAATCACTTGAACCCAGGGGGTGGAGGTTGCAGTGAGCTGAGATTGTGCCACTGCACTCCAGCCTGGGCAACAAGAGCAAAACTCTGTCTCAAAATAAATAAAATAAAAAAAGAACTAGCCGGGCGCGGTGGCTCAAGCCTGTAATCCCAGCACTTTGGGAGGCCGAGGCGGGTGGATCACGAGGTCAGGAGATCGAGACTATCCTGGCTAACATAGTGAAACCCCATCTCTACTAAAAATACAAAAAACTAGCCGGGCGTGGTGGCGGGTGCCTGTAGTCTCAGCTACTTGGGAGGCTGAGGCGGGAGAATGGCGTGAACCCGGGAGGCGGAGCTTGCAGTGAGCCGAGATCAGGCCACTGCACTCCAGCTTGGGAGCACAGCGAGACTCCGTCTCAAAAAAAAAAAAAAAAAAAAGAAGAACTTACTTTTGGATATGTTGATATGTTAGTTTTTTGTTTTATTTTTTTTTGATATGTTAATTTTCAGATGTCTTTATTTTTTAAATTTATTTTTATTATTTACTTAGTTATTCATTTGAGACAAGATGGTGCAATCTTGGCTCACTGGTACCTCCACCTTCTGGATTCAAGCAATCCTCTTGCCTCAGCCTCCCAAGTAGCTGGGATTACAGGCACATGCCACCACGCCCACCTAATTTAGTAGAGATGAGGTTTCACCATGTTGGCCAGGCTGGTCTCAAACTCCTAACCTCAAGTGATAGGCCCCCCTTGGCTGCCCAAAGTGCTGGGATTACAGGCATGACCCACTGCACCTATTCGGGTTCACTGTGACCTTGAACTTCTGGGCTCAAACAATCCTCCGAGTAGCTGGGACCACAGTCATGTGCCACTGCACTCAGCTGATTTTTAAAAACTTTTAATAGAGTCTTGCTTTGTCATCAAGGCTGGTTTCAAGTTTCAATCTATCCTCCCACCTTGGCCTCCCAAAGTGCTGGGATTACAGGCATGAGCCACCGTGCCCAGCCTGGCATGTCTTTAAATCATTCAAGTGGAGATGTCAAGTAGACATCTGGGTATATGAGACAAGCGCTCAAAAGAGTAGTCCAGGGTAAAGTCACACATCTGGGAGCGGGACTGGTGACATAATTTGTGGGACCCAGTGCAAAATGAAGATAAATGGCCTCATGTTTAAAAATTATTAATAACTCCCAGATGTCAAGAGGATAACATCAAACCAAGCACAGAGACCTCCACGTAACTGCACAGGTCTCTTGCCCATGAAGCCTACATGTGATATTTAATTTGGAAATTGACTAGATTATTTATAGAGAGAGAGTTAACAGGAGAAGGAATGGGGACCCCAAATAGGACCTTGAAACCTGTGGATATGCTGGTAGTCACAACGAGACAATACTGTACGATCCCCTTATATGAAATACCTAGAATAGGCAAATGCATAGAGACAGAAGTAAAATGGGAGTCGCCAAGAGCTGGAGGGAGGTGGGAAGGCGGAGTTCGTGCTTAATGGGTACAGAGTTTCACTGTGGGAAGATGGAAAAAGTTCTGGAGATGGATGGTGGTGATGGGTGCACAACAGTATGAATGTATTTAGTGCTACAGAGCCATACACTTCATTAAAATAGTTAAAAATGTTAATTTTTGTTATGTATATTTCACCACCAGAAAAAAAAAAAAATGCTGGCTAGGCATGGTGGCTCACACCTGTAATCCCAGCACTTTGGAGGGCCTAGGCTGGCGGATCACCTGAGGTTAGGAGTTTGAGACCAGCCCGGTCAACATGGTGAAACCCCATCTCTACTAAAAATACAAAAATTAGCTGAGTGTGGTGGCGCGTGCCTGTAATCCCAGCTACTTGGGAGTCTGAGGCAGGAGAATTGCTTGAACCTGGGAGGTGGAGGTTGCAGTGAGCCAAGATTGCACCACTGCACTCCAGCCTGGGCAACAAGAGCAAAACTCCCTCTCAAAAAAAAAACAAACAAACATTGCTTTTCTCTCTACACTTCTGTTATCCTTCATGTGCCTGGCTTTTCTTTTCCTATCTCTCTGGCCACTTCTCAGTCTCCTCAATTCCTTCGCTACCTGAATGAGAAATGCTGCAGTTCTTCCTTTCTTCCTCTCTTCCTTCCTCCCTCCCTCTTTTTCTTCCTCTCTTCCCTCCCTTCCCCTTCCCTCCTCTCTTCCCTTCCTTCCTTCCTTCCTTCCTTCCTTTCCCTTCCCTTCCCCTTCCCCTTTTCCTTCCCTTCCCTTCCCCTTCCCCTTCCCCTTCTCCTTCCTTCCTTCCTTCCTTCCTTCCTTCCTTCCTTCCTTCCTTCCTTCCTTCCTTCTTTCCTTCCCCTCCCTCCACAAATATTTGTCTACTGTGTGCTAGGAATAAACAGGGAACAAAAGATACAAAGTCTGTCCCTCATGGAGCATGTATTCTACTGATTGAGAGATGATCTATAAACAAATAAACAAGTAAATATGTAGTATTGTAGATGGTCATAGAGCTAGAGAAAAAAAAAAAAAAGCAGATTAAGGGGAATTGGAAGAACCAAGGATGGAACAGGGTTGCTTTTTTTTTTTTTTTTTTTTGAGACAGAGTCTTGCTCTCTCCCCTAGGCTGGAGTGTGCAGTGGCACGATCTCGGCTCACTGCAACCTCTGCCTCCCTGGTTTAAGCGATTCTCCTGCCTCAGCCTCCCAGGTAGCTGGGACTACAGGCATGTGCCACCACGCCTGGCTAATTTTTTTGTATTTTTAGTAGAGATGGGGTTTCACCATGCTGGCCAGGCTGGTCTCGAACTCCTGACCTCAATTGATCCGCCTGCTTCAGCCCCCCGAAGTGCTGAGATTACAGACGTGAGCCACCACGCCCGGCCAGGCTCGCTATTTTTTACAAGATGGTCTGGTAAAGTTACATTTGAGTAGAGAACTGAAGGCAGTGGGAGAGCAAGCAATGCTGTTATCTGGAAGCGCCTTCTAAGCAGATCATAGCAAGGGCAAAGGCCCTGAGGAAGAATAGAGCGTCCCAAGACTGGAACAGGCAGAAGAAAGAATGGGTGGTAAGGAAGAAAGATGACTTGAGAAACTCATCTGTGCTGAAGAGCAGAGAAATATTATCATTATTATTTTTAGAGAAAGGGTCCCGCTCTGTTGCCCAGGCTGGAGTGCAGTGGCGTGATCATAGCTCACTGCAACCTTGAACTCCTGGACTCAAGTGATCCTCCTGCCCCAGCCTCCTGAGTAGCTAGGACTATAAGCATGCACCCTCATGTCTGGCTAATTTTTTTTTTAAGTGAAAGCAAATTTGTTAGAGAAGTAAATAAACAAGCAGGGCATGGTGGCTCATGCCTGTAATCCCAGCACTTTGGGAGGCTGAGACAGGTGGATCACCTGAGGTCAGGAGTTCAAAACCAGCCTGGCCAAGATGGTGAAACCCCATCTCTACTAAAAATAGAAAAATTAGCCAGGCATGGTAGTGGGTGCCTGTAATCCCAGCTACTTGGGAGGCTGAGGAAGGAGAATTGCTTGAACCTAGGAGGTGGAGGTTGCAGTAAGCTGAGATTGTACCACTGCACTGCACTCCAGCCTGGGTGATAGAGTGAGACTCCATCTCAAGAAAAAAAAAAAAAAAAGGTAAATAAAAGAATGGCTACTCCATAAGCAGAGCAGCCTAATTTTTTCTTTTTTCTTTCTTTCTTTATGTTTTTTGTAGACACAGGGTCTCTCTATGTTACCCAGGCTGGTCTCAAATAATCTTCCTGCCTCAGACTCCCAAACAGCTAGGATTGCAGGCGTGAGCCACAGTGCCCAGCCAAGAAATATCATTTATTGAATGTTTGCTATGCTCTGACTTTGTGTGAGGTGCCAAGGTTAGAGCAGAGAACCGATGGAAGCGGTTCCTGACCTCACGGAGCTGCCAGTCCAGCAGAGGTGAGGCAGGTTCCACAAACAATGATTCATCTCCACTTGTGAGGAGTGCTCCGAGAGAGTGCTGGAGGATGAAGGCAATGTATTACCGCAAGACAGCAGCAAAAGAGGCGAAGGGAGGCGGGATCAGAGGTGGCATCTTGGAGGAAGAGACACTTGACGGATTACGATTTGGTGTCCCCTGTGGCTCCACCTTCAGGGAGCGATGCCCTGGTTCTGGTGACATGGACACTCAGGGTCCCCATGGCAGTTCCTTCTCATTGAGTGTCACCTCCATCATTTGGCTTCAAGAACCGGAATGTGCAAATGGCAGTCAGCTCTGTATGATCAAATGACACTGGCTACATGCTCAAGGATGAATTTAGCATCTACCACAGGTATTCCCACAGTATTCTCAAATAACTTCTGTACCCTCCCCACCTCCAGACACACAGGCACACACACACACGGCCTCACACACATTCTCAAACTGGCCTGTCAGTCCACCTCGCCCTCCTCTTCAGTTTCAGCTTCCACTGGTCTAGGTCCCTGGCCCATGAAGCCAGTTGATGGAGCCTCATGGTGGCCAAAGTTGAAGGGACTCAGTGTGGGGACACTGAAGTGTGTGCCCAGGCCATCTCTCCAGCCTTCTGAAACCACCTGCCTTGGGGAGAGGAGGTGGGGAGAATGTCATCCGCTCTATTTGTACTCCAGAGCGGCTCTGCTTGTGCCCACAAAGTCTCCCATCCAAGTTTTCTGTCAACTTTCTGTTCAGAGAGCTTCATTTCCAGTTCAAGGGCTAGATGGAGAGTTGACATATGACCTTGGGCAAATTGCTTACCTTCTTGTGTCGCAATTTTCTCATCTGTAAATGAGGATAATGGCCGGGCGCGGTGGCTCACGCCTGTAATCCCAGCACTTTGGGAGGCCGAGGCGGGCGGATCACAAGGTCAGGAGATCGAGACCATGGTGAAACCCCATCTCTACTAAAAATAGAAAAAATTAGCCTGGCGCAGTGGCGGGTGCCTGTAGTCCCAGCTACTCGGGAGGCTGAGGCAGGAGAATGGCGTGAACCCGGGAGGCGGAGCTTGCAGTGAGCCGAGATTGCGCCACTGCACTCCAGCCTGGGTGACAGAGCGAGACTCCATCTCAAAAAAAAAAAAAAAAATTAGGATAACAAAAGTACCTACTTCAGATAAAGTGAAAAAAAATTCATGAAAGTGTTTAACACGGTGACTAGCACATAGTAGGTGCCCAGTAAATGTTAGCTCTTTTTATTACTTTCATCATTATGATTATTTACTGGAGAGTTTGGCTACATTAAATGTCTGAGCTCCAGCTCAGCTAGCCAAAGTCTATAGTTCAAAAATCTACGGTTATACCTGTAATCTCAGCACTTTGGGAGGCCAAGGCAGGCGGATCACTTGAGGTCAGGAGTTCAAGTTCAGCCTGGCCAACATGGTGAAATGCTGTCCCTACTAAAAATACAAAAATTAGCCAAGTGTGATGGTGCACACATGTAATCCCAGCTACAAGGGAGGCTGAGGCATGAGAATAGCCGGAACCCAGGAGGCGGAGGTTGCAGTGAGCCAAGATTGTGCCACCACTCTACTCCAGCCTGGGTGACACAGCAAGACTCTGTCTCAAAAAACAAAACAAATAAAGCAAAACAAAACAAAACAAAGTCTACTGTTAAATAAATTGGCATCCCAGTTTCATCAAGCGGGTTTACAAGCTTAGCTAATGTGTGTCTGCCCCTAAGAGCTAAAGCTGCCCTGGGGCCTCCCAGTCTCCTTAGCCAGGCAGTGTGGTTCTGAGTACCAGAAAGCTCCTAAGGAAAACCTTCTGCCAAAATGTAAAACCAAGGGAAAAGGATAAAAGCAACAATTTTGGACCAGGCTGGCATGAACTGTGATCCCAGTCTGCCATACTTATTTTTTTATTCTAAAATAACAGAGATAACATACACAATGGCCTTTCTAACTTGCTACTTTTCCCTTATCTTTTTTCCCTTTGTGAACCTAAAACATCATGTTCTTTCATGCAATCTTTCAAAAAGAAGAAAAGAAAAGAAAAAAAAAAAAAAAAAAAAGAGCAACAACAAAAAAAACCCTTGGCCATTCCAGTCCCCTGCTGACCCAGAGAAGAACAGACTATCTGATATTTCAGCTGGAAGGCAGGCTGGCAGATTCTTTCCAATGGGGTGGCGACTTCCTCCTTACTTTCAGAACACACCCCTTCCCAAAAATACGCCCTCTTGGGCAAGTAGCACAAAGGGAGCAGACCCGTCTCTGGGCGTCAGCAAATGCCCACATCCCTTCCTTTTCCTTTTACACCCAGTGGCCTGGGAATGGCGCAAGAGCTTGGGGAATCTGCCCCACCAGTCTGTGTGTGGCCTGGTCAGAGACGGGAGTGGCCTCTCTCATCTCTTACCCTCTTGATCCATCTTCCAAAACAACCGCCAGAAGTGATTTTTCCGAAACCCAAATGGGATCATTATTTCATTCCACCTGCTTATGCTTGTTAACTTGTCATGGCCTTTTGTGCCCCCCAAAAAGGGTTCTCAAACTCTAGCCTGGGGTCTATGCATGGTTAGCTACAAATGAATTATCTTATTCAGATGCAGATTCCAGGCGGTGACTCAGGCCTGTAATCCCAGCACTTTGGGAGGCTGAGGAGGGCAGATCACTTGAGGTCAGGAGTTTGAGACCAGCCTGGCCAACATGGTAAAACCCCGTCCCTACTAAAAACACACCAAAAATAAATTAGCCGGGCATGGTAGTGCATGCCTGTAATCCCAGCTACTTGAGAGGCTGAGGCAGGAGGATCCCTTGAACCCAGGAGGCGGAGGTTGCTGTGAGTCGAGATCATGCCACTGCACTCCAGCCTGGGGGACAGAGCGAGACTCCATCTTAAAAGAAAAAAAAAAGTGCAGATTCTAGAGTTTGAGATAGAACCAGTGGATATGTAGGTATTAGTCTGGATTATTTAAATTGCAAGTGACAGAAACTCACTTCAAATTGCTGGGTCAAAAAAGAAATTCGGACTGGTGTGGTGACTGATCCTTGTAACTTTAGAACTTTGGGAGGCCCCTGCAGGAGGATACCTTGAGCCCAGGAATTCGAGACCAGCTTGGGCAATATAACAAGACCCCATCTCTAAAAACAAACAAACAAACAAACAAACAAACCCATTATTTCCTCTGACTTGGAAATTCACGTCTCAATTATACCTGCAGGATTTTTTTTTTTTTTTTTTTTTTCCGAAACGGAATTTCTCCCTCTGGTCCAAGCAGTTGACCCAAGGGGGTTTTCCCTCTTCTGTTGAAACCCCAGGCCGGGCGCAGTGGCTCAAGCCTGTAATCCCAGCACTTTGGGAGGCCGAGATGGGCGGATCACGAGGTCGGGAGATCAAAACCATTCTGGCTAACACGGTGAAACCCCGTTTCTACTAAAAATCCAAAAATAAAAATAAAATTAGCCGGGCGTGGTGGTGGGCACCTGAGACGGAGTCTCGCTCTGTCGCCCAGGCTGGAGTGCAGTGGCGCGATCTCGCCTCACTGCAAGCTCTGCCTTCCGGGTTCACGCCATTCTCCTGCCTCAGGCTCCCGAGTAGCTGGGACTACAGGTGCCCACCACCACGCCCGGCTAATTTTATTTTTATTTTTGGATTTTTAGTAGAAACGGGGTTTCACCGTGTTAGCCAGAATGGTTTTGATCTCCCGACCTCGTGATCCGCCCATCTCGGCCTCCCAAAGTGCTGGGATTACAGGCTTGAGCCACTGCGCCCGGCCTGGGGTTTCAACAGAAAAGGCAAAACATGGTTGGGTAAACTGTTTAGATCAGCTGGATACATTAAATATGGGGGAAAAAAAAAAAAAAAAAAAACAACAACAGGCCGGGCGAGGTGGCTCATGCCTGTAATCCCAGCACTTTGGGAGACGGAGGTGGGTGGATCACCTTAAGTCAGGAGTTCGAGATCAGCCTGGCTAACATGGTGAAACCCCGTGTCCACTAAAAATACAAAAATTAGCTGGGTGTGGTGGCGGGTGCCTGTGATCCCAGCTACTCAGGAAGCTCAGGCAGGAGAATTGCTTGAACCCGGGAGGCAGGGGTTGCAATGAGCCGAGATTCCACCACTGCACTCCAGCCTGGGTGACAGAAAAAAAAAAAAAAAAAAAGAAAGGAAGAAGGAAAAAAAAGCAGTTTAGGATTGGCTAGTTTAAATAATTCCAGCAGGTAGCTGGGTGTGGTGGTGTATCCGTAGTCCTAGCTACTCAGGAGGCTGAGACAGGAGGATCGCTTGCACCCAGGAGTTTGAGGTTATAGTGAGCAATGATTGCACCACTGCACTCCAGCTTGGGCAACAGAGCAAGACCCTGTCTCTAAATAAATCAATACATACATACATTTAAAAAAATATGTTATTTGGCCATAAAAATGAACTAAGATACATGATACGAGCTACTATACAACTTGGATGAATCTTAAAAACATGCTAAGTGAAGGAAGCCAGACACAAAGGGCTACATATTGTATGATTCCGTGTATCATACAATACACGTATGTCCAAAATGTCCAGAATAGGCAAATCCATAGAGAGAGAAGCAGATTAGCTAGGGGCCGGGGGAAGTGGAGAATGGGGCGTCACTACCTAATGGCTACGGAGTTTCCTTTTTGGGGCGACGAAAATGTTCTAGAGCTAGACAGTGGTAATGGTTGCACGACAGTGTAAGAATGTGCTAAATGTGACTGAATCGCATGCTTTAAAATAATTTAGGCCGGGCGTAGTGGCTCAAGCCTGTAATCCCAGCACTTTGGGAGGCCGAGACGGGTGGATCACGAGGTCAGGAGATTGAGACCATCCTGGCTAACACGGTGAAACCCCATCTCTACTAAAAAATACAAAAAACTAGCCGGGCGAGGTGGCGGGCGCCTGTAGTCCCAGCTACTCGGGAGGCTGAGGCAGGAGAATGGCGTGAACCCGGGAGGCGGAGCTTGCAGTGAGCTGAGATCCGGCCACTGCACTCCAGCCTGGGCGACAGAGCAAGACTCCGTCTCAAAAAAAATAAATAAAAAAATAATAATAATAATTTAAAGGGTGTTTTTTTTTGTTTTGTTTTGTTTTTTTTGAGATGGAGTTTTGCTCTTGTTGCCCAGGCTGGAGTGCAATGGCGAGGTTTCAGCTCACTGCAACCTCTGCCTCCCAAGTTCAAGAGATTCTCCTGTCTCGGCCTCCTGAATAGCTGAGACTACAGGCATGCACCACCATACCTGGCTAATTTTTTGTAGTTTTAGTAGAGATGGGGTTTCATCATTTTGGCCAGGCTGATCTCAAACTCCTGACCTCAGGTGATCCACCTGCCTTGGTCTCCCAAATCGATGGGATTACAGGTGTGAGCCACTGTGCCTGGCCTTTTTTTTTTTTTTTTTTTTTTGTTTGTTTGAGAGAGAGAGAAGATCTCACTATGTTGCCTTGGCTGGTCTTGAATTCCCGAGTCCAAGTGATCCTCTTACCTCAGCCTCCCAAAGTGCTGGGTTTACAGGTGTGAGCCACTGCAGCTGACTGAAAGGGTGAATTTTATGTTATGCTAATTTTACCACAACAAAAAGCATCTTAATCATAACACTTATTGCCCTTTCTGTAACTTTTCGGTTCTCATCTCTGCCTCCTCTACTCACCATGGGTAGGTTATGTCTCCAGTTCTTGAATTCTGCCCCAACACAATAGCATGCTCATTAAACACTGGCAGAAGGAAGATGAACCTGTTGATGGCAAACAATGGCTACAGGCTGAGTGTTGATTATCTACTTGGTATTATGTGTTGGTTTTCTACACTTGATCTTAGCCAGAAGGCCAAGAAGCGGTATGTATTGGTTTTCTATTGCTGTGCAACTAATGACCACGAATCTAGAGGCTGAACACAACACATTGATTGTCTCACAGCCCTGTGTGTCTGGAGCCTGGGCATGGCCTTGCTGAGTCCTCCACTCAGGGTCTCACCAAGTTTCAATCAAGGCGGCTGCTGGACTGCATTCTAACCTCGAGGCTCCACTATGAATTAATTAACTTCTAGGCTCATTCAGGCTGTTGGGAGGATTCATTTTCTTTTTACCTTTTTCTTTTCTTTGTTTTTTTTTTTTTTGAGATGGAGTTTCACTCTTGTCACCCAGGCTAGAGTACAATGGCACGATCTCGGCTCACTGCAACCTCCACCTCCCGGGTTCAAGTGATTCTCCTGCCTCAGCCTCCAGAGTAGCTGGGATTACAGGCATGTGCCACCACGCCTGGCTAATTTTTTGTATTTTGTATTTTTAGTAGAGATGGGTTTCTCCATGTTGGTCAGGCTGGTCTCGAACTCCCGATCTCAGGTGATCCGCCTGCCTCGGCCTCCCAAAGTGCTGGGATTACAGGTGTGAGCCATGGCGCCCGGCCTCATTTTCTTATGGCTGTGTGACTGTTTTCTTGCTGGCTGCAGGTGGGGCTGTTCTTAGCTACTAGAGACTGCCCACAGTTCCTTGCCATGGGGCCCTCTCCATGGGCCCTCTCATAACATGGCAGCTTACTTCTTTCAAGCCAGCAATGGAGAGACAGTCTCTCTAGTGTGTATGATAGCAGGATGGACCCTTATGTATATGATCATAACTTTAAACATCTTTATCACATTCTATTGGTTACAAGCAAGTCCAAGGTCCTACTCACACCCATGCAGGGTGTGAACGTAGGGGCCACCCTACAACTCTTCCTCTACAATTAGCTATGATTTATTGAGAATCTGCTGTGTACCAGACACTATACTCAGCATTTTTCATTATTTCATTTCATCCCCAAACAACCTTAAGAGATAAATACTAAATAAATACTAAACAACCTTAAAGAATAATCAATGAGCGTTGTTTTACAGATTTGGAAATTGAAGCTCAGAGAAACTGGTGTTTGACTTGTTCAAAGTTCCACAACCAATAAGTTTGGCTTATTCAAACTTCAAAGTTCCATAACCAATAAGTGACAAATCTGGAACTCAAACCCAAGACTATTGGATCTTAAAACCACCTCTATGCTTTGATTCTCTCCTTTTAAATAGTTTGTCCAGAAAACTTGTTTAAAAATTGTCCCCTTCTTCCTCTTTCTAAAGGGTAACGACAGAAGTAGGAAACACGCATTCTTTGCTTTTCTTTTCTTAAAAGCCCTTAGTTGAGAGATTCTTAGTTGAGATTCTTGAATTCGTATTTTCAAGCATAGTCAGAATGGATTCTTCCTGCTAAGAAGCAGCCAGCGCTTCTAGGAAATGTTATGTTGCAGAATTAGGGCAGCCTGCCACAGCACGAGACAAAACCTGACCTGGATTTTATCAACACCATTAGAAAATAATTGTAGTGATGCCTCATAGTTATGTAGTAAATTATAAATTAATTTTTCAGCCAGGCACGGTGGCTCAGGCCTGTAATCCCAGCATTTTAGGAGGCTGAGGTGGGTGGATCACCCGAGGTCAGGAGTTTGAGACCAGCCTGGCCAATATGGTGAAACCGCATCTCTACTAAAAAAATACCAAAAAAAATTAGCCAGGCGTGGTGGTGCACACCTTTAATCCCAGCTACTTGGGAGGCTGAGGCAGGAAAATCACTTGAACCTGGGAAGCGGAGGTTACAGTAAGCCGAGATGGTGCCACTGCACTCCAGCCTGGGTGATAGAGACTCCGTCTCAAAAAACAAAACAAAAACAAACAAACAACAACAACAACAAAAAACTAGCCAGGCATGGTGGTGGGCACCTATAATCCCAGCTACTTGGGAGGCCGAGGCAGGAGAATCGCTTGAATCCGGGAGGCAGAGGTTGCAGTGAGCCAAGATGGCGCCATTGCACTCCAGACTGGGCGACAGAGCAAGACTCCATCTTGAAAAAAAAAATAAAGTTTATTATCACATGAACACTTTTCAATGTACTTCTCCTTAGACATGATTTTAAATAGCTGCTTAATATTCCATGTATATTCATAGTATTCTATGTATATCTTCTCCCTAGACATGATTGGAAATGCCTGCCTAATACTCAATTTAATGGATATATTTCAGCTTACTAAAATGTTTTACCTTCTGATTCCATGATGAGCAGAAAAAAACAAAAAGAAAAAAAGAAAATGTTTTCCTGATCTTGGCTATTTTGGTTGCTTCTCTTTTATCACTATTACAAAAGTATTGAGGGTTGGGCATGATGGCTCATGCCTGTAATCTCAGCACTTTGGGAGGCTGAGGCGGGTGGATCACTTGAGGCCAGGAATTTGAGACCAGCCTGGCCAATACGGTGAAACCCTGTCTCTACTAAAAATACAACAATTAGCCAGGCATGGTGGTACGTGCCTGTAGTTTCAGTTACTCAGGAGGCTGAGGCATGAGAATCACTTGAACCTGAGAGGTGGAGGTTGCAATGAGCCAAGATCACAGCACTGCACTCTAGCCTGGGTGACAGAGTGAGACTCTGTCTCAAAAAAAAAAAAAAGAAAAGAAAAAGGAAAAAAAAAAGTATTGTGATAAACATGTTTGCTAAAAAATGCTCCCACACATACATCTGCACACATGTTTAGGATGGAGTACTAGGAAAGGAATGGTGGACAACAGTCTCAAGGCTCTTGGTGCATATACAGATATGATTATAACCCCATTTTACAGGTAAGGAAACAGACTCAGAGTGAAATCTGACCAAGTTCACAGGACTCATCAATGCACAGCTGAAACTGGGGTCTAAGTCTTATGCTTCCAACTCTGATGTTCTTTCGTTACCACTTGCTGCTCATGGTGTGGTCCATGGACCAGCAGCCTTGGTAAATCTTGGAAGCTTGTGAGGAATACATAATCTCAGGCCTTCCCCAAGACCTTGAGAATCAGAACCTGCATTTACCATGATCCTGAGATACCTCTATACATATCAACGTTTGAGAAGCAAGCACTGCTTGCAACATATCCTGCCCTGTGAAGGATGCCTCTGAAGTGCTTTGAAATAAAGTAAAACATCACTGGCTTTGGTGTTACCAGTTTATCCTCAGCTTCAAAACATCTCTAACATTTCCTTGTTAAGGGCTGTATGGATTGTGCCCACCTCAAGAAATGATTTGTTAATTTCATTGTAAAACATCAGAATCTTTAACTTACTTCTATATTATCCCTGGATATGGCCATCACTTCTGCTCAAAATTGTACAAGTAGTATTTCAGAATAATTTTCTTTTTTTTTTTTTTTTTTTTGAGACGGAGTCTCACTCTGTCGCCCGGGCTGGAGTGCAGTGGCCGGATCTCGGCTCACTGCAAGCTCCGCCTCCCAGGTTCACGCCATTCTCCTGCCTCAGCCTCCCGAGTAGCTGGGACTACAGGCGCCCGCCACCTCGCCCGGCTAGTTTTTTGTATTTTTTTAGTACAGATGGGGTTTCACCGTGTTAGCCAGGATGGTCTCGATCTCCTGACCTCGTGATCCGCC